>NC_046154.1:132990666-133233166 GCF_011064425.1 Rattus rattus | reverse complement strand
AATATCTAGAAATAAGTAAATCTTTAATAAATATTCATCAAAATAATGGTTACAATAGATAAGAGTAACACACCTGTGGTAAACATATATATGTATAAATAATATGTCATATGTTATGTGTTGTGAGATATATATATATATATATATACATATATATATATATATATATGTTTGTATCAGTGTAGGACTAAACATTTGTGTATATATCCATGCAATACATATTGTATTCCCGTATCAACAAAATATCCCACTAAGTTTTTACATACATAACCATGACAACTACAGTAAAGGCTCAGCAAGATAGTTCAGTGGGAAAAGGTGCTTATCATGCAAGCCTGGAGATCACAGTTAGTCTTCCAAACCTGTGAAAGGTGGGTGGTGATAACCGGCTCTACAAAGTCTCCTCTGGCTTCTAGGCATGTGCATTGGCATTCGTGCCTCTCCTCATACCCTATTTTGTAATTTCTTTCAAAGTCACACAAATAAGCAGTCTCCCCCTCTACCTCCCCCTCCGTGTTCCTCTCCCTCTCTCTCCCTTTTGAAGCTTAGTAACTGAGCACTTACTGAACACCAACTCTTCCTGAAGCAGAGAAGCAGGAATAATGGAAGACGAAACGAGCGCTGCCGTGGAACGCAGGCTGCCAGCTGCATGCCGCGTCCTTAGGCTCAGGTTGAAGTCAAGTCAGCGCCAATGCTAAAAACAGCGGGGCTGGTCCTACTTAACATTCCCACATATAAAATCTAATTAAAATAACATTTCCAACTAACATTTGAAAATGTGGGAAATGCAAGAGCAATAATAAGAGTCATATTGTGATCTCGCCTCAGATCCCGGGTTGGTGATTTCTTTGTTCCTAACACTTTGTAAATCTGTGTACTTAATAAAGATTCCTAGCATAAGCAACAGTGATAAAAGTCAGCAATGGACAGAGACCATTCCCTTCCATGTGAGCAGTGAAGAGATTCATGCTGACTTCCTGAGAGAAAAGATATAAAATACCGGGAGTACTGAAGATGGAGGAGCCTCATGGTGCCCACAAAGCACGAGCCAGGCTAAAAGAGGGCTTAGGAGATGTAGCTCACTGTCTTCTCCCACTGCACAGACAGGCCATGGCCGGCTCACAACAAACTCAGGGCCACATCTAGAAGCATTAACTATAATGATTCCTGAATGAATACATACTTAGTTCTCAGAGTGCCTAGTCCTCACACCCCCCCTAAAGAACAATTACTATTCTCTCAACTTCACAAATTTTAAATAAAGACAGAAGAAAATTAAAAACATGCAAAGGTTAAAAAGATAACAAGCCAAGGTCTGCTATAGGAAAGGGGTGGAGTGAGGCAGAGAAAAAGGTTGGTCCTAGGCTATGTAAGAATAACAACTACAAGCACTGATTCTCTTTGTTCACTCCCTGGTAACTGTTACCTACTCAAAAAAGCGACTCCTTTCAGCCATGACCAGTGGCACCCTATGCAAGGAAAAAGACCTCAAAATTCTATTAATAACCAGTTCCCTGCTCATCTGAATGGCCTATAGTTCTGTAATGTAGGGGCCCATTTTCTGCCTAAGTTGTAAGAGTTTTCTTTTCCTCTTTGCTTCTGACAGTCTCTTAGTTGTATACAGTGCACTGTCTCCATTCTCACCTCCCCGCTGCACTCTTTGACCTTTCACACCTGTGGAACTTGCCTCCCAACTAGTCTCATGCTCCACGAGTCTCTTTTGATGTGTGCAAGCCTTGTGCAGGTGGTTGTGGCCCCCAAACATTCATGTCTCTCCTAATCCTCCGGCTTTATAGACTTTCTATCCCACTTCCAAGACACTCCCTGTGCCTCAGAGTAGATAGTGTAGATCTCATTTAGTGTAAGACAGATGCAAAATGATGTTTTTCCACACCAAAAAGAAAACAAACAAAAAAACCAACAAAACAAGACAAACAACAACAAAACATTTACAAAGGAAGATGCTTTTATAGTTACCTAACTTAGATACTTGGCTGATAGAGAAAAGATTAGATAGATAGATAGATAGATAGATAGATAGATAGATAGATAGATAGATAGATAGATAGGATATGTAGTGTTTTAGTTTGGGTTTCATTGCTGTGAAAGGACACCATGACCAAGGCAACTCTTATAAAGGAAAACATTTAATTGGGACTGGCTTATAGTTTCAGAGCTTCAATCCATTATCATTATGGTGGGAAGCAAGGCAGTATGCAGACAGACATGGTGCAGGAGGAACCGAGAGTTCTACATCTTGATCCAAAGACAACCAGAAGGAGGCTGACTCTGACAGCCAGCCAGGAGGAGACTCTCTTCCACACTGGGCAGAACCTAAGCATAGGAGCCCTAAAAGTCCACCTATACAGTGACACACTTCCTCCAACAAGGCCATACATTTTCCAATATGACCATACCTCTTAATAGTGACACTACCTATGGCCAAGCATTCAAACTCATGGATCTTTGAGGGCCAAAAACCTATTTAAATCCTCACAGATAGACAGACAGACAGACAGACAGACAGATGGGAGAGAGAGAGAGAGAGAGAGAGAGAGAGAGAGAGATCATTGATAGATGATACAATCTTTACAGTTCAATGGTGAAAAACACCAGCCAGATTAATAGCTTTATATGAATTGCCAGGGATATCAGTTATGGCATTCCATTTACTTTAACATATTATAGTAGTAGCTGTGGGCCTAATAGAAAAAACTAATTGGTATTTACAACTCTTACATACATAATTACCACTTCTAGGGACTTAGTATGAATATTAGTGAGCATGCTCACAGTTTATTAGAAAACTCCTACATCCACTGGTGCAGGATTTATGGAAGAAGCATAACTTCCAGACATCCTAAAACTATGCTGCATAAATGACTTCATTCCCAGTTTATGGTGGAATCCAAACTTTAAGCAAGTTGAGTCTTCCAGTTTCCAATTCATGTGTCTTATGCATAGAGATATTGTCATGCATCTAAACTAGACCGTAAAATACACATACTTAGAAATGAGTTTTACAAGGATTTAACCTAACACTTGTGTAAACAATTTTCTTCATATGTGTTGCTGGAGTAGTGGCAGGCATAACTCATGATGTCACCTCAGATCACATGCAAACATGGTAGTCAGGGTTCCTTTCATTCTCTACTAAACCCCACTCATAAACCAATAGCTTTCCTTAAAACAAGACTTATCTACAGAAGATGGCATGGTTTTGCTAAGGTATCTAAGTTACAGAGAGCTGATTCAACTACTGGGGACCACGAAAAATTCTATACAGCATCTTTACTTGCCATTAACACATTAAACACCATTGGATCTGTTAGGTCACACAGCCAAGGTGACAAGAGTATTTTATATGGACTTGGCCCTCCATTCGTATTCCTAATCAAAGTAGGCTGTTTTTTCAGATGAAATGATAAATTGTTTGTGGCATCATGCCCAAATATATTACATGCTAACTCTTAAACCTGAAATATTCTATAAGGTATTGGGCTCTTCTCTTAGTGGTAAGAGAAATTAGATGCAGAAAGTTGTCTTTCCCATGGAAAGAATAACTCTACATGCTCCAGACTACTGAAATAATAAAATTCCACCAACATGACAAATGTGGTATGCTTTTGGGGTTTCGGTTGTTGTTCTGAGTCCTCTGCTTCCTCCCTCTCAGGGTGTCCAGATGCCATTGCACACTGGGCTGGAAGGATGAAGCAGAGTCTAGAAAGGTTGGAGTTCGACAGTATCCTAGAGTGGGGAGGAGAGAGGAAGGCTTTCCGGAGGGTCTTTGATGAAACATCTCTGAGACAATCCTAACTTATACACATTTGTTCATTGGAGATGAACTTGTACACATACACAGAGAGAATCTAGGGTTAAATAGTTTTAGGGAAGGGGGTAGGAATATCCATGATGGACATAGGTTGGTTGGCTGAAGGTGACGGTGCTGAGATGTCTCATTAGCATGAGGAGACATTCCAGGAATCTTGGGTGCTTGTGGAATGAGTTTCTTGGGGCATGGAGGAGAGATTGGATCTGTAATTTTACCAAGGCTTGGTGACATTCCACAAGTCAAGAGTATAGGGGTTTTAGGCTCCCCAGACAAGGTCAAAGAAGGAGAAGCCCTGCTGATAAATGGAGTCCCCCATTTTGCACTGAGCTTAGAGGGCTATCTGGAGAAGACTTCAACTTTAATTAGCACAGCCCAACAGACAGGCCTTTGAATTTGTGTAGTACCATTTGCTTTCTGTGGTATATACAATAGCACTATGTCTAGGGTAGTTTTGACTTCCCACTGACTAGGTCCAAAAAAGACAATATGATTAATGTAATGGGATGGTATCATGCCCTCTGGATTATAAAAGGCATAGAGTTTCCTTGGGCAACGTTGTGACAAAGAGCTAGAAGACAGTATAACCCTGAAGAGGACAGTAAAAGTGTATTACAGAGCCTACCTAGCTGAAAGAAAATTAGCTCCAGTAGTATTTCTTAACATGCACGGGGAGAGGCGAAACATTAAATTTTGGTTTGCTTTACAAATAAGAGTACATCGGGAACATCCGTTGTAATGGTAGCTACTACTTGGTATGTTAACTTCTCATAGGTCTGGAGGGTGAAAGTCTAGAGTCAGAGTGCCAGCATAAACAGGGGTCAGTGATTCCCTTTCCTAAGGGTAGGTAACAGGCTTCCTGTTAGACTCTTGTGGGGAGAACAAAGGTTAGGGAGGTCCAGAGGGGTCTGTTTCTTCTAAGGGCACCCATTCCACTCATGAGTGTGCCCTTTGTTACTTAATTTTACCTTCTCAAGGTCATATTTCCTAATACTATGACCTTGGGGGTGGAATGTCAACATACATATTTTTTTGGTGGTATGTAGAAGAGAACTTAAAAATTTAGGCCAAAATGATGTTTACTAATCCTCGAGGCCACCTGTTTCCTGAAAAGGCCAAAGAGATCACTTGTGTATGATGATGTGGGAGTTGCCTCCTCTGTATTTCTTGAAGTCTAATTTCTGAAATAATTTAAGGAATTCATCACTGACTTGACTTTACAGTTTTGGCAAATGCAGGCAGTAACTTCCACTGAACTCTCCTATCGTAAGAGCCCTGCTAGCTCAGCTGAAGAGTCTTACTACTCTAAGAACCAAGGAAATAATCACAGAATGGATTCAGGAATCCATTGTGAAACATACGTGACCAAAACCTCTGTAATCATGTGACTCCTGTCCCCAAGTTTCTTCTTTGGATTTTGGGCTACAAACTCTTTTGCCAATATAGCAAGGTTCTTCCTCAAATGAGGGCAGCTTCCCCTTCATTCTAGGGAGTCTCCAAAATGGTTGAAATATGAGATGTAGTCATAGGGTGCTTTTGTATATAAAATACTTCTAATTAATTAGAAACTTTAAAAATATATAAGGATCTGGATATTTTCCTCACAAAAAATAGCTTTTAGCAACTTCATTATTTACAGTACTATTATAATCCAAAATCATTTCTAATCCACCAGCATTAAGACCTGTCTCTTGAAAGTGGCAAAGTTCTAAAACAGTGTGAGATGTGTGATTTGCAGACACTTGCTGTATTCCCAAGGATCTTCCCTGCTTCAACAGCTTTAAAATTCATGCTTTCATATTACTTAGCTGTAAAGAAAAGTAAACTCATGAAAAGTTCAGGGTAATAGATGGAACTGGAGAAAAATATATTGAGCAAGATAATTTAGACCCAGAATAACAAAAGCTATATGTCAGTGTTTCTCATCCTGTGGGAAGAGACCCCTTTGGGGATCAAACAACACTTTCACAGACCTTACCAAAATCCATCAGAAAACACATATATTTACATTATGATTCATAACAGTTGCGAAATTTCAGTTATGAAGTAGCAATGAAAATAATGTTATATGGTTGGGAATCACTGCAACATGAGGAATTGTATGAGGGTTACAGCGTTAGGAAGGTAGAGAACCATTGCTGTGTGTAATGTGTTATCACTCTTCTATGTTAAAGTGGGAGGTAGGAAGGGGTGAGCGGTGGGTGCTTAGGGGAAACACTCTCACAGAAGAAGAGGGAATGGGTTATGGGGGTTATGGCTGGGAAATTGGGAAAGGGGATAACATTTGAAATGTAAATAAAAAATATCCAATAAAAAAGAGCTGAGTATCAAGTCAAATGTACATCTTTATTATTCTATAAAGGAAGTATTAAAAATCTTTGGGACCATATTTATCACCCTACACAAAACTCAAGTCCAAGTAGATCAAGGACATCAACATAAAATAGGATACACGAAGTCTCATAGAAGAGAAAGTGGAAAATACCCTTGAACATATTGGTACAGAAGAGAATCTCTTGAACAGAGCAGCAATGGCTCAGGTTTTAAGATCAACAATTAACAAACAGGACTTCATGAAACTGAAAAGCTTCTGTAAGGCAAAGGACACAAACAATAGGACAAAACAGCAGTCTACAGACTGGGAAAAGGTCTTCACTAACCCTACATCTGATAGAGGGCTAATATACAAAACGTCTAAAGAACTCAAGACGTCAGACACCAACAACTCCAATAACCCAATTAAAGAGGGGTACAGAGTTAAACAGAGAATTCCCAACAGAGGAATCTCAAATAGCCAAGAAACACTTAAATGTTCAAAGTTTAGTGATCTGGAAAATGCAAATCAATAAAACTCTGAGGTTTGAACTTTCACCCATCAGAATGGCTAAGATAAAAAACTTAAGAGATACCACTTGGTAGTGTGGATGTGGTACAAGGGCAACACTCCTCCATTGCTGGTGGGAGTACAAACCTGTACAACCACTTTGGAAATCAATTCGGCAGTTTCTCAGAAAACTGGGAAGAGCTCTACCCAAACACCCAGCTACACTACTCGTGGCCATACACCCCAAAAATGCTCCACCATCCCTCAAAGACACTTGCTCAACTATGTTCATAGCAGCTTTATTTGTAATAGCCAGAAACTTGAAACAATCTAGATGTCCCTCAACTGAGGAATGGATAAAGAAAATGTGGTACATCTACGCAATGGAATACTATTGAGCTATTAAAAAACAAGTCATCATGAATTTCACAGGCAAATGGATGGAATTTAAGACTATCATCCTGAGTGAGGCAACCCAGTCCCAAAATGACATATATGGTATGTGCTCACTTATAAGCGGATAATAACCATAAAATTCAGGTACCATGCTACCCTCCAAAGGCTCACAGATGCTGAACAGGAAGAAAGGCACACGGAGGATGCATGAATCTCACTTAGAAGGGAGAAGAAAATAGTCACAATAGGCAAATGTAGAGAAGGAGCTAGGTAAGAGAGGGGATGAGGAGGGGAATGGGGGTTTCTGGATTAGCTGTGGGGAAGAGCAGGAAGGATGACCAGATGGCCGTGAGAATGAAGAAAACCTTCCCTGACTGGGATAAGGACATGGAGTACATCTACAAGATAAATTAGAGACCTGGGAAAAGGGATGCATCCAAGTATAAATGGGGGTAACCTTAGCTGTGAAACTAAGCATTAGGAATGTGGAGCCTGTAAAGGCCACACCTTGTGTAGCCACGCAGGATCCCCAGTGGAACAATAGAGACACAAATCTACCCACAAAGCTTTCGACCCAAAATTTATCCTGTCTACAAGAAATTCAGGGCTAGAGGATGAAACAGAGACTGAGACAATGGCCAAACAATAGCCAGCTTAACTTGAGACACAACTCATGGGCAAGCACCAATCCCTGACACCATTAACGATATTCTGTTATACTTGCAGAGAGGAGTCTAGCATGGCTGACCTCTGAGAGGTTCCATGAAGCACCTGACTCAGACAGATGCTGATACCCAAAGCCAAACAGTTGGTGCAGTTTGGGGACACGTGGAAGAACAGGAAGGATTGTGGACCCAAAGGGTATAAGGACTCCATAGGAAGACCAACAGAGTCAACTAAGCTGGACCCTTAGAGCTCTTAGAAACTGCACCACCAACCAAAAAACATACATGGGCTGGGCCTAGGCCCCCTGCACATATGTAGCAGATGTGCAGCTCAATCTTCATGTCGGTCCCCAAACAAATGAAGCCAGCTATCCCAAAAGCTATTACCTACCTGTACATGGGGTATATTCTTCTACCTGGTCTGCTTTATCTGGCCTCGGTGGTAAAGGATGTGCCTAGCCTCGAAGAGACTTGATGTGCCAGAGTAGGGGTGTTACCCAGGGGGCCCCTAACTTCTCGGGGAGTAGGAGGGGAGGCAACTGTGGCAGAGGTAACTGGGAGAGGGGCAGTAGCAAGATGTAAAGTGAATAATTTTTTTAAAGTTTTTTTTTAATCTTTGAGAGATTGGACTGCCATGATGGCTTTGTTACTTAAGCCTGTCCCTGTCCCTCTCCTCCTTTCATTGTTTCTTTGGGAGATTTGAGATCTCTTCCTTTAACAAGACCCAAAAATCACAACTAACAGAGCATATCAACCAGTTACTGTTTTATAGTTATTTAGCCACAGAAAAGGTTGGAAGTTCAGTTCACAGGGTTGTACAGACCAGAGAGCAAAGAGGAGGAACATATCAATGATCCAGAGATGTGAACATCCTTGAGTGGCATTCCCATGAAGCAATTCCTGTAAGATAGAAGTTGTCTCTTTACCTTTTCGTGAGTAAGAGAAATGCTCGTGAGATTTTTATGACTAGTAAAATAGCTTAATAAAAAACAGGTCCAGTTCCCAAAATAAAACGCATCTGGAACATAGTTGTAATTCTTCAGTGGTTAATAGACTTAGTTCTTTTGCAGATGACCTGGATTCGGTTCCCAGCACTTGTGTGATGGGTTACAAGCATCCACAGCTTCAGGTCCAGAGGCTTGGAAGCCTCCTCTGACAGCTAGGGAGCCTCACACATGTGGAGCACATGCATACACACAAATTAAAATCAATATATTTAAATAAAGAGGCTAAAAAAATTAAATCATTGGTTTCAGCACACCAGGTATGAGGTTTAAAGAGAATCGCATCTATGCAGCATTCTTTGGATCCTTTATAATTAGAAAGCACATAACCTTTGCTCATTCACAGAATTGCAGATATGTCTACAATGGTTTGAATAAGAATGCTCCCGCCTCCCCCCCAGTAGGCTCAAATTTCTGAACATTTTCTGCCAGTTGGTGGTACTGTTTGGGGAGTTTATGGAACCTTTGGAAGGTGGAGCCTTGCTGGGGAGAGTAAATCATTGGTCGGGGGAGGGCTTTGAGCGTTTATAGTTTCACTCCACTGTCTCACCACTTCCTCTGCTTTGTGTTTGACAAATGGTCTATAAGATTCCTGTTCTGCCTGTCCTGCTCACCACCAGCCATCTTGCCTCACCCCAATAATGGACTTCTATCCCCCTGAACCTGTAAACCCAAATAAATGCTTCCTTCGATAAACTGCATTGGTCATGGTATTTTAACACAGTAAGAGAACATAAGTAATACAGTGCCCATTTTAATAGGTCCAACCCAGACTGGCTAGCACTTTAACTCGAACACATCAGTAAGAGCCCAAGGAACACCAGAACTGTCCATCAGAGCTGAGGACACGGGCATGTGTGCATGTCTTACCTCGTTCACACGTTTGCCCTCTGACATCATTTGACAGTTTCCATGATGCTGCTTGAGTAACTCACATTTTTTAGCTTCACATCTCTTGACCCTTTCCACATACGTGTGGTTTCTTGATTTACTACATCTTCCTGATATCTGCTCTGAACTTTTAATCGCTATCTGAGTGCCTATTTCTCTTTTCTGCATCAAATAAAATATTGTTGGGGTTCACTTTCTCCGTGCAAAAGGGCCAGCCTAAGCTCAGTTGGCTCCCTGCCTTCTTAATCTCTTCTAATTCAAAACAAAACTCAACCCATGATTGGAGAACTTAAAAATCTGGACTCCAGTGGATATCAATGCATTGAGTAAAACTATTTGAGAACAAAAGCTAGCTTTGCTGTTTGTATATAAATATTCTCAACAATATAATTTTCCCTTTTGGGTATTAAACTCAGTGACATTCGTTCAAAGTTCTCTAATTTGGTGGTTTTCCTCTTCAAGTCTGTGAATAGCTCATGATCTGTCACTCACTCCAGAAAGAAAATGGGTGCACTTCTCTTAATTATATGTCATCATTGAAAACTGAGTCAGTCACTTCTGTACAGAGCCACAGACAAGCTTCAAACTGTCCGAAGAGAGTAGGCTTTAGTTTTCCTCAAATCAACAATATCCTCAGTCTTGACGATTAACAATTATACAGTTATAATAAATCATGAAGCAGAATTTCTGATCCAGTAGAACCACAACCTTCAAGAGAATAAGCTGTTCACATAGGGCAGTGTTTTTTTTTAGTTAAATATAACATTTATGTGTTTATTTTACCGTGTGTGTGTGTGTGTGTGTGTGTGTGTGTGTGTACATTATGTATACATGCCATTCTGGTATTAGATTTGGCTTAGTTAAATGCATTGTTTGGTTAGTTTTTAATAATATGTTGAATCGCATGTCTGGATAGACCATATATTTTGGGATTATTTTTATTTATTTATTTAACCTTTTAGTGATTCGTCGTGAGTTCGACATCATGCACCCCAGTCCCACTCTCCCTGTCCCCTCATCTCCACCCTCTACCCTTGCAACTTCCCCTCCCCAAAATAAAACACACATACACACACACACACACACATACACACACATCCCTCAAAGCATTAAAACCATCTCACTGTGGAAGTTGCAGTGTACCGCAGTGTGTTCCACAGTGTATCCATTTGTCGACACATCTTCACTTGAAAATGTTCACTGCACTGAGTCACTGGTCTGGTTCGAAGTCTCTGGCTTCTAGATCCTCACCCAGACTCCTTCCAGTTCGGTTTTCCTGTTGTTGGATCACTAGGATCGGACCTTTCATGTTAACAGTTCACAAATGATGTAGATTTTGGGATGGGTCGACTCGAAGCTCTGGATAGAGGTGGCTGAGCTGTTCAGCCATTCCGGCTCTCCCTTATCTGAACCACGAGGAACTGCTCCAGCTAGGCCACCCAGTGCCAGCATCAGCAGGAGGCAGGGTCAGCTGTACTGAAGTCAAGCTCTCAGGCGGCTCGGCCGCGTGCACCCATGACTGTACAGCCAGTTCAGCCATGTTGCCCAATCAAGGAGAGGGTCCACTCTCCCAAGTGCTGCATCTGGCAAGGGGCAGGTCACTCGTGTCTCGCCATCAGGGCCAGCTCCAATGTGTTACCCAGGGGATGTGTAGAGCCTACAGCTAGTGAGAGGTGAGGCTAGCTTTCTTGCTCTAAAGACCTCAGGTCCAGCTCTCCCAACTACTGCAGATGGCAAGGGGCAAGGGTGGAATAGGGCATCACCTCTGTGCCCACTCTAGCCATGGGAGTGGCGATGCCTACGCTCATACCCACAGGGCAGCTCCTCTGTGCCCCTCCATATATTTTTAAGAGCAACCAGAGTTTACAATTTCTAAAGTTGTCAGTCTGCTCCCTATATTCTGTGAAAAATATATTTTTAAGCCTTCAGCTTTAGATACAGATTTCTGGAGCTCACATAAAGCTTCTCGGCACCGTTGATCCTTTTCTAGGATTACTGATCTTACTATCAGGGACGAGTTCTGGAGGTTCAAGTTGTGTCTGAAAAATGTAGGCTTTAGTGTCTCATATCCTAGCTACTCTAATTGCACTTAAAACATTATTGCAATGCCAAAATAAAGAAATGTATGGATTTTAAACAACTAAAGCACAGCAGGTATCTTTTATACTAGACAAAATATTAAGTAGAAAATACAAATATCACAGATACACAGACTCACTCCCCCCCCCACACACACACACAGAGAGAGAGAGAGAGAGAGAGAGAGAGAGAGAGAGAGAGAGAGAGAGAGAGAGAGAGAACTCTGAGGACCACTATACCTTGACAGATGTTTTTATTTGTAAAACTCCATTGAAGAAAGATGCTGAGTTAGGAAGTTACAAAGTGCTTTCTGGGAAGTAAACTATCCCCCTCATTGTCTCCACAACCTCTCCCAGAAATAACTAACTTGGTCTTATAACACAGCCTACCAAATTTCTCCAGCACTACATACATGTTAAAATCTTTTGATATTTTTCTCTTCTTTGCATTATATTTGGTTTTTCTTTGACTCTGTGAGCACATTTATAAAACCTTATCTCCGTAATTTCTGAGGGTGTGTCTAGTCACCATTTTTAACTGTTATCTGCCACAAATTCACACTTCTTTATATGTTTATTCATTTTTTTACTAGGCACAGATATGTGTATTTTACAGTGTTAAGTAATAGATTCAATGTTGTCTTTTTAAGTGATTGGCTTTGCTTGGACAAACATTTATGTTACTTTTGGACGAAATTGGTCGTCTCTGGGGCCTGTTTTGAAGCTTTGTCAAGGTAAGGCACAAGCTATCTCTTACAATGAGAGCATTGTAGCCGTACATGTAAGATAAGGTAGCTGTGGGGTCTTAACAGAACATGCTGGACGGTAGTGAAGGCTTGCCCTCGACCCTGTGCAGGTTCTGGAAGCAACTATTTGTATGTTGTTTCAGAGCCCTCCCTGCACACTCTGGGCTTCCTCAAGAGATGAAATTTGGTAGAAACCTTGTATCAATTCCTCTACACCTCTCTCTGTTCTCTGACATCTGTTCTGGGAATTCTCACTGTTTTAGCTATCCTGAGGTCTGATGTATTTTAACTCCTTTACTGGGTGTATTGCTCAGATTTCTCGGGCTGCGTATACTCAGAACGTGACTTTAGGTAGAAAGTTGAAGGATCACAGAACTTGTGTCCTCAGTTTTCCTGATTTGGGGATCATAGCTCTGTGCTTCCTCTTGATCAGTGTCTGAAAACACACACACAGGCACACACACATGATACACAAAGGCACATACACGCACGCACGCACACACACACACACACACACACACACACACACACACACACACACAGTTAATCATTTTCCGAAGAGGAAAGTCCAGTCCATGATAATTAGAAGCTTTGGGTACATTTAAAAATTATCTCTGTGGCCAATATCTATTCTTAGAGACTCTAAATCCAGTGCTTTCTTTAAAATTTCCCAATTTGCCCTGCTGTTTATCACCAAAAACAGTGGGAAAATGGAGGAGGATTATCATCTGCAGTTATCCCCTGATGGTGAGGAGCTGTGAAAGGCTCTAGGAAGGCCTTTTACACCTTCAATCCAAGCAAACACAGGTTCTGTTTATAATCTTCACAATTTCCTTTTCCTTTTCATTCCTAGCTTCTCTCTCTTTTCCTCTTTTCTCCTTCCTTGCTTTCCCATCCCTTCCTTTCTAATCCCTTCCGTCCCTCTTTTCTTCCCTTCTTCCTTCCTCCTTCTTTCCTTTCTAGGGCAGTTAGGTGGGAAGAGGTCGAAATGAAATTTTGACCAAGGTTCCCATCCTTGCATAACAGAATCACATGAAGATGTGGAGGCCAACCATGTCTCCCAAAGGATGCCAACGTCCTCATTCAAGCCAAGGCCTGGGCCTAGCAGAAGCTAGAGAAGAGACGTAGCACAGGGTGTCAGAGCCGTCAGGGGACCCAACTCTGCCACTCTGTGGTTTAAGCCACTTCCCATGTGGTACCTTTTACAACAGTCCTACGAAATTACTACACAGAGCAAACTATACAAACTAAAAAAAAAAGTATGTCCTTCCGTCCCCAGAGATTCTGATTTAATTGTTCTCTAGAAAAAGAAGGCAGTTGTAGAGTTCTACCAGGTGACGAGGGAAAAGCATTTGAGGAGCTGTGCTGGAGGAAGGGGCCACTGCTGGGCAGGATCTCACAGCAGGTCACAGTCTTCCCCAGAAGATGCACCTGGAGACATTCCACTTCTCCAGGATTGCCAATTTTGAGAAAATCGTGAGACCTAGATGATGGCTCCTTTATAAATCTTTTTTTATATAACAAAGCCACCTGGAATCCAGCCTTCCTAGACTCCCAGAATTAACATGTCAGAGGTAGTTGCATTACAGCCACAACAATCTATTAGCTTTATGTTATTCAAGCTCGGGCCCATAGCTTACATGGCCAGGAGACGATTGCCAAACTTTCGCCTCTGTTCCCGCTAGAGAGCTGTGCGAGCCATTGATGTCTGCTGGCTCTCACCAACAGACGCTCTGGCTCCTCGACAATTGTTATTTTTGGGAAGTCCTCCTTGACCCTGAGGTCCTGTTTGTGTCTAGGATTCCCAGCCCTCTTCCCTTCTGTCCTCTGACCCTATGCACCTGTGTGGGAACAGAGACAAATATGAACCTTCGCTAGCCTAGGCAACTGAGACCCCACACCTCATCATGTCTGAGTATTGCTTCTAGGAAACATCCTTGCCAAGGATAAAAGGCTAACATGAGTCATTATCACTTTTCTTTGATTAATAACTTACCAGGGAGACTGATCACCCTAAGACCCTTGGAATAACATTTCCTGTTGTAAAGATCTCCCAGAAGACATTGGGAGGTTAAAGGGCAGCAAGCCAAACATCCAGCAGAGAGGTGAACTCATCAGAAAACATTTTGGAACATTTAACTGCTTGTGATTTTTTTTCCTTTTAATCACTGAGATACTCCAAAAGATTACTGAATGTGTACCTCCAATGAGACAAAATTCTAAATATGGGACAAGACAAGCATGATGGTCTGCACCTGTAACCAAAGCACTTAGGAACACAGGCAGGTGGATCTCTGTACGTTTGAGGTCATTCTGGTCTACATAATGATTTCAGCCACCAAGAGATACCTGGAGAGGCCATGTCTCAAAATAAGTAGATGAAGTATAAAAGCAGCCCCTCCAGCACCCACCATCACAACCTCTTTACGTCTGTTCACCCAGTGGTAATTCTACCAATGCCTTTGCTCAAACCTCAGCTGTCTTTCTCTGCCATACCTCTTCGTGTCTACATCTGAACAATCATTCAATTTAATTCAGTACAAATTTTCTGAGCACCTGCTGTGTGTTGGGTATTTTCCAGTATTAGAGATAATTTCATGATTTTCCTTTCTTTTTTTTTTCTTTTTTTCCATCTTTATTAAATTGGGTACTTCTTATTTACATTTCAAATGTTATTCCCTTTACTGGTTTCCAGGCCAACATCCCGCTAAACCCTTTCTATATGGGTGTTCCCTTTCCCATCCTCTCCCCATTACCGCCCTCCCCCAAGAATTCCATTCACTGGGGGTCAAGCCTTGGCAGGACCAAGGGCTTCCTCTTCTACTTGTGCCCCTGCTAGGCTATTCATTGCTACCTATACAGTTGGAGCCCAGGGTCAGTCCAGGTATAGACTTTGGGTAGTGTCTTAGTCCTTGGAAGCTCTGGTTGGTTAGCATTGCTTTTCATATGGGATCTCAAGTCCCTTCAGCTCTTGCTTCATCCATCTTATCTAGTTTGATGGCTGTACATGTATGGGCCACATGTGGAGCAGGCTCTGAATGGGCATTCCTTCAGCCTCTGTTCTAAACTTGGCCTAACTATCCCCTCCCAAGGTTCTTCTTGTTCCCCTTTTAAAGAAGGAGTGAAGCATCCTCATTTTGGTCATCTTTCTTGAGTTTCATGTGTTCTGCGCATCTAGGGTAATTCGAGCATTTGAGCTAATACCCACTTATCAATGAGGGCATACCATGTGTGTTTTTCTGTGATTGCCCTCCCCCACAACAATCCCATTCACTGGGGATTCAGTCTTGGCAGGACCAAGGACTTCCCCTTCCACTGGTGCCCTTACAAGGCTATTCATTGCTACCTATGCAGTTGGAGCCCAGGGTCAGTCCATGTATAGTCTTTGGGTAGTGGTTTAGTCACTGGAAGCTCTGGTTGGTTGGCATTGTTGTTCATATGGGGTCTCAAGCCCCTTTAGCTCTTTCAGTCCTTTCTCTGATTCCTTCAACAGGGGTCCAGTTCTCAGTTCAGTGGTTTGTTGCTGGCATTCGCCTATGTATTTGCCATATTCTGGCTGTGTCTCTCAGGAGAGATCTACATCTGGTTCCTATCAGCCTGCACTTCTTCACTTCATCCATCTTATCTAGTTTGGTGGCTGTATATGTATGGGCCACATGTGGGGCAGGCTCTGAATGGGCGTTCCTTCAGCCTCTGTTCTAAGCTTTACCTCGCTATTCCCTCCCAAGGGTATTCTTGTTCCCCTTTTAAAGAAAGAGTGAAGCCTTCACATTTTGGTCATCCTTCTTGAGTTTCACGTGTTCTGTGAATCAAGGGTAGTTCGAGCATTTGGGCTAATATCCACTTATCAATGAGTGCATACCATGTGTGTTTTCTGTGATTGGGTTACCTCACTCAGGATGATATTTTCCAGTTCCATCCATTTGCCTATAATTTCATAAAGTCATTGTTTTTGATAGCTGAGTAATATTCCATTGTGTAGATGTACCACATTTTCTGTATCCATTCCTCTGTTTTAGGGCATCTGGGTTCCTTCCAGCTTCTGGCTATTATAAATAAGGATGCTATGAACATAGTGGAGCATGTGTCTTTGTTGTATGTTGGAACATCTTTATATGCCCAAGAGAGGTATAGCTGGGTCCTCAGGTAGTGCAATGTCCAATTTTCTGAGGAATCTCCAGACTGATTTCCAGAATGATTGTACCAGTCTGCAATCCCAACTACAATGGAGGAGTGTTCCTTTTTCTCCACATCCTCGCCAGCCTCTGCTGTCAACACAGTTTTTGATTTTAGCCATTCTGACTGGTGTGAGGTGGAATCTCAGGGTTGTTTTGATTTGAATTTCCCTTATGACTAAAGATGTTGAACATTTCTTTAGGTGCTTCTCAGCCATTTAACATTCCTCAGCTGTGAATTCTTTGTTTGGCTCTGAACCACATTTTTTAATAGGGTCATTTATCTCCCTGCAGTCTGACTTCGTGAGTTCTTTGTATATTTTGGATAAAAGTCCTCTATCAGTTTTAGAATTGGTAAAGATCTTTTCCCAATCTGTTGGTTGTCTCTTTGTCCTAACCACAGTGTCCTTTGCCTTACAGAAGCTTTGTAGTTTTACGAGATCCCATTTGTCGATTCTTGATCTTAGAGCATAAGCCATTGGTGTTTTGTTCAGGTACTTTTCTCCAGTGCCCATGTGTTCGAGATTCTTCCCCACTTTTTCTTCTATTAGTTTGAGTGTATCTGGTTTGATGTGGAGGTCCTTGATCCACTTGGACTTAAGCTTTGTACAGGGTGATAAGAATGGATCTATCTGCATTCTTCTACATGCTGACCTCCAGTTGAACCAGCACCATTTACTGAAAAGGCTATCTTTTTTCCATTGGATGGTTTTGGCTCCTTTGTCAAAAATCAAGTGACAAGGTGCATGGTTCTTTTCTGGGTCTTCAAATCTATTACACTGGTCTATCTACCTGTCTCTGTACCAATACCATACAGTTTTTATCACTATTGCTCTATAATACTGCTTGAGTTCAGGGATAGTGATTCCCCCAGAAGTCCTTTTATTGTTGAGGATAGTTTTAGCTATCCTGGGTTTTTTGTTCTTCCAGATGAATTTGCAATTTTTTCTATCTAACTCTATGAAGAATTGGATTGGAATTTTGCTGGGGATTGAATTAAATCTGTAGATCACTTTCAGTAAAATGGCCATCTTTACTATATCAATCCTGCCAATCCATGAGCATGGGAGATCTTTCCATCTTCTGAGATCTTCTTCAATTTCTTTCTTCAGAGGCTTGAAGTTCTTATCATACAGATCTTTCACATGCTTGGTTAAAGTCACATCAAGTTATTTTATATTATTTTGGACTATTATGAAGGGTGTCATTTCCCTAATTTCTTTCTCAGCTTGTTTCTCTTTTGTGTAGAGGAAGGCTACTGATTTGTTTGAGTGAATTTTATACCCAGCCACTTTGCTGAAGGTGTTTATCAGGTTTAGTAGTTCTCTGGTGGAACTTTTGGGATCACTTAAGTATACAATAATATCATCTGCAAGTAGTGATATTTTGACTTCTTCCTTTCCAATCTGTATCCATTTGATCTCCTTTTGTTGTCTGATTGCTCTGACTAGGACTTTGAGAACTATATTGAATAAGTAGGGACAGAGTGGGCAGCCTTGTCTAGTCTCTGATTTTAATGGGATTGCTTCAAGTTTCTCTCCATTTAGTTTATTGTTAGCTACTGGTTTGCTGTATATGGCTTTTATTATGTTTAGGTATGGGCCTTGAATTCCTGTTCATTCCAGGACTTTTATCATGAAGGGGTATTGAATTTTGTCAAATGTTTTTTCAGCATCTAATGAAGTGATCATGTGGTTTTTATCTTTCAGTTTGTTTATATAGTGGATTATGTATATAGAACCATCCTTGCATTCCTGGGATGACACCTACTTGATCATGATGGATGAACGTTTTGATGTGCTCTTGGATTTGGTTTGCAAGAATTCTATTAAGTATTTTTGCGTTGATATTCATAAGGGAAATTGGTCTGAAGTTCTCTTTCTTTGTTTGGTCTTTGTGTGGTTTAGGTATAAGAGTAATTGTGGCTTCAGAGAAGGAATTCAGTAGCACTCAGTCTGTTTCAATTTTTGGGAATAGTTTGGATAGTATTGCTATGAAGGTCTGATAGAATTCTGCACTGAACCCATCTGAACCTGGGCTCATTTTGGTTGGGAGAGCTTTAATGACTGCTTCTATTTCTTTAGGAGTTATGGGGTTGTTTAAATCGTTTATCTGTTCCTGATTTAACTTCAGTACCTGGTATCTGTCTAGGAAATTGTGCATTTCCTGCAGATTTTCAAGTTTTGTTGAATATAGGCTTTTGTAGTAGAATCTGATGTTTTTTTGAATTTCCTCTGATTCTGTAGTTATGTCTCCCATTTCATTTCTGATTTTGTTAATTTGCACACACTCTGTGTCCTCTGGTTAGTCTGGCTAAGGATTTAGTTAACCTGTTGATTTTCTCAAAGAACCAGCTTTTGGTTCTGTTGATTCTTTGTATAGTCCTTTTTGTTTCTACTTGGTTGATTTCAGCTCTGAGTTTGATTATTTCCTGCCTTCCACTCCTCCTGGGTGTATTTGCTTCTTTTTGTTCTAGAGCTTTTAGGTGTGCTGTCAAGCTGCTGACATATGCTCTTTCCTGTTTCTTTCTGCAGTCACTCAGCGCTATGAGTTTTCCTCTTAGCACAGCTTTCATCGTGTCCCATAAGTTTGGGTATGTTGTACCTTCATTTTCATTAAATTCTAAGAAGTTTTTAATTTCTTTCTTTATTTCTTCCTTGACCAGGTTATCATTGAGTAGAGCATTGTTCAACTTCCATGTATATGTGGGCATTCTTTCCTTATTGTTATTGAAGACCAGCTTTACCCTGTGGTGGTCTGATAGGATGCATGGGATTATCTCTATCTTTCTGTATCTATTGAGACCTGTTTTGTGTCCAATTATATGGTCAATTTTGGAGAAAGTACCATGAGGTAGTGAGAAGAAGGTATATCCTTTTGTTTTAGGATAGACCATTCTATAAATATCTGTTAAGTTCATTTGGTTCATAATTTCTGTTAGTCTGTCTATGTCTCTATTTAATTTCTGTTTCTATGATCTGTCCATTGATGAAAGCAGGGTGTTGAAATCTCCTCCTATTATTGTGTGAGGTGCAATGTGTGCTTTGAGCTTTAGTAAGGTTTCTTTTATGTATGCAGGCGCCCTTGTATTTGGAGCATAGACATTTAGGATTGAGAGTTCATCTTGGTGGATTTTTCCTTTGATGAATATGAAGTGTCCTTCCTTATCTTTTTTGATGACTTTTGTTAGAAAATTGATTTTATTCATTATTAGAATGACTACTCCAGCTTCCTCCTTTAGACCATTTATTTGGAAAGTTGTTTTCCAGCCTTTTACTCTGAGGTTGCATCTGTCTTTGTCTCTGAGGTGTGTTTCCTGTAGGCAGCAAAATGCTGGGTCCTCATTACATATCACGTTTGTTGATCTGTGTCTTTTTATTGGGGAATTGAGTCCATTAATGTTGAGACATATTAAGGAGTAGTGATTGTTGCTTCCTGTTATCTTCATATTTGGAGGTAAGATTATGTTTGTGTGCTTGTCTTCTCTTTGTTTTGTTGCAAAATGATTAGTCTGTTGCTTTTTCTAGGGTGTAGTTTGCCTCCTTATGTTGGGCTTTACCATTTATTACCCTTTGTAGGGCTGGATTTGTAGAAAGATACTGTGTAAATTTGGTTTTGTCATGGAATATCTTGGTTTCTCCATCTATGTTAATTGAGAGATTTGCTGGATACTGTAACCTGGGCTGGCATTTGTGTTCTCTTAGGGTCTGTATGACAACTGTCCAGAATCTTCTGGCTTTCATAGTCTCTGGAGAGACTATGAGTCTGGTGTAATTCTGATAAGTCTGCCTTTATATGTTTTACTTGACTTTTTCCCTTACTGCTTTTAATATTCTTTCTTTGTTTTGTGCATTTGGTGTTTTGACTATTATGTGATGGGAGGAGTTTCTTTTCTGGTCCAATCTATTTGGAGTTCTGTAGGCTTCTTGTATGTTTATAGGCATCTCTTTCATTAGGTTAGTTTCTTTCTTCTATAATTTTGTTGAAGATATTTACTGGTCCTTTGAGCTGGGAGTCTTCACTCTCTTCTATACCCTATTATCCTTAAGTTTAATCTTCTCATTGTGTCCTGGATTTCCTGTATGTTTTGGGCCAGTACCTTTTTCCATTTTACATTACCTTTGACAGTTGTATCGACGATTTCTATGGGATCTTCTACTCCTGAGATTCTCTCTTCTATCTCTTGTATTCTGTTGGTGATGCTTGTATCTACAGCTCCTTGTCTCTTCCTTTGGTTTTCTATATCCAGGGTTGTCTCCCTTTGTGCTTTCTTTATTGTTCTTTATTGTTTCTATTTCCATTTCCAATTCCTTTACCTGTTTGATTGTGTTTTTTTTCTGTAATTCTTTCAGGGATTTTTGTGTTTCCTCTCTAAGGGCTTCTACTTGTATAGTTGTGTTTTCCTGAATTTCTCTAAGGGAGTTCTTTAGGTCTTTCTTGAAGTCCTCCATCATCATAATCAAATGTGATTTTAAATTTAGCTCTTGGTTTTCTGGTGTGTTTGGATATTCAGTGTTTGCTTTGGTGGGGGAATTGGGCTCTGATGATGCCATGTAGTCTTGGTTTCTGTTGCTTGGGTTCCTGCGCTTGCTTCTCGCCATTAGGTTGTCTCTGGTGTTACCTTGTTCTGCTATTCCTGACAGTGGCTTGACCATCCTATAGGCCTGTGTGTCAGGAGTGCTGTAGACCTGTTTTCCTGTTTTCTTTCAGCCAGTTATGGGAACAGAGTGTTCTGCTTTCAGGCGTGTAGTCATTCCTGTTCACTGGCTTTCAGCTGTTCCTGTGGACATGTGTCCTGAGTCTATCAGGCAGGTCACTTGGAGCAGAAAAGTTGGTCTTACCTCAGCTCTCCATGAGGGCAGCAACCAGAAGGGCCTGCCCCTACTTCTGTGTCCCTGTGCACAGGGGGCCCTGACGGTACTAGGCGTTTTCCTCTAGAGTCAGAAATGTGGGCCGAGAGTACTCTCCTCTGGATTCCCAGGCATGTCTTCCCCTCTGAAGGTCTAGCTCTCCCTCCCTTGGGATTTGAATGCAGGGAGCTGTTTGACCGGGTCCATTCAGATCCAGGCACAGTCTGGACCACAGGGCTCCTGCAGCCTGACTGCCTTTATCTTCCTGTTCCCAGAGGCCCTATACAGTTTCCTCTTGGGCCAAGGATGTGGGCAAAGGTGGGCAGAAGTGGAGGTCTCTCCTGCCCTGCAGTCTCATGATTGCCCACACATCTGGGCGATGAGCTCTCTCTCCCACGGGGTTTGGGCGCAGGCAGCTCATGACTTTCCTTTCTTTAAAAAAAAAGTAAGTAATGAATTAGTTAACAATAGTGACTGTACATGCTGATTTATCTATGGAATGAAAAATACATTAAGAACAGGAGAGTGTGAGAGATGACTTAGTAGTTAAGAACACTGGTTAATCCTCCTGTGGACAAAGGTTGAATTCCCAGCACCTACATGACAGCTAACAACTATCTGTACCCCCAGTCCCAGGGACTCTTATGCCTTCCTCTGGCTTCCACACATAGCAGGCAACCACATGATATGCACATGCCTGCAGACAAAACACACACAAGCACAGACAGACACAGACAGACAGACACACACACACACACACACACACACGAAGAAAAAACAATGGGAAATTCTCTAAAGAATAGGAAAAACAGGAAAGCGCTGTTCATACTTCATTTAATATGAATGGAGAATAATTTCCTGACAGAGTAATGTGACAACAGATAAGTGAAGGAGGGGACAGACTGAATCATCTGGCTATCTGAGTCAAAGGGCACTCTGTGCAGATGTCACAGTCATTAGGCTAGGCTTTTGACATCTCACTGAGAGAATACAGAGTCTGCTTATTCATTCTCACATGGCCAACTCCAGTATTGGAACAGATTCTATGCTTAACACTTCTTCATAGATTTTATTGGGAAGATAAAATAAAATTTAGAGTTCTAAGTAATCAAGCATCCATGTGTGGGCATGAATGCATACATGGGTTAAATTCAGCTCCTGACTGATAGATCGGTGCCCAAGGAAGAGCAGTTGTGAAATAATCTTTAAGGTCAGCCTGCTTGTTTATTAGTGAGTAATGGACATTGCATTATCTCTGCAGTGTATTATCTACTACATCTGGGCCAAATACTGCATCAGTAACAGCAACAGGAGGAGAAGGAGGAGAAGGAGTAGGAAGAGGAAGAGGAGGAGGAGAAGGAGGAAGAGGAGGAGGAGGAGGAGGAGGAGAAGGAGGAGGAGGAGGAGGAGGAAGAGGAGGAGGAAGAGGAGGAGGAAGAGGAGGAGGAGGAGGAGGAAGAGGAGGAGGAGGAGGAGGGGAGGAAGAGGAGGAGGAGGAGGAGGAGGAGGAGAATGTCTTAGGAGAAGTAAAGAAACAAAGAACCAATTCCCTATGGAATGTTTAAGAGTAAAAATATGTATGGCTTCTGGTTTTGTGTTTTTAAGGGGTTCCTGTGTGTGCAAACATGTGTATCTCTGAATCTATACTTGTTTATTTTGATCTTTTTTCTTACTTGGTTGTGTTGTCCTATTCTAATTTGTTTGTTGCCATTTTATTTTATAATCATTCCTCAGATGCTTGTTTGTTTTATAACAAGAGACAGAAAGGATATGGAGTTGGGGGATAAAGGTGGTGGGGAGGAACTGGGTAGGGAGATAGGAAACTGTAAAAAGAATATATGCTATGAAAAACACTCTTTTCAATAAAATAAAAATAATAAGAAGAAAATTACATTTATGAAAGAGTGAGTATATGATGGCAATGGGCTTCTCAAAACTCACATATGAAGTTAAGAGTCAATAGACACTCTGATGAAATGAGTCTCCCAGACTTGGCCTTCACCATCTCCTGGGGGAATGAGTGAGAAGAATCCATCCATGTTCTCCAAGCATGCCTATTTCATAAAAGGTTCTTCTACTGTCACTGTATAACACTGTATCCCAAAACCTAGATCAGAAACCATACTAATCATTCATGCTTATTGGGAATATAATCTGAGTAGGACTTGCATGAATGCTCCACCTGTGCTCTGTGTATTATTACCTGGGACAAATTTGCTTGAGATTCGAAAGCTCATTCAAGTGAACTTCACAGCTAGCAAACCAATGCCGGTGTTCAGTCAGAGCTCCATCCAAGTGTTCTCCATTTCCTCCCAGCACAGGTACCTGGTTTTAAGCATGATGCAAAGATAAAATGAAAAAGAGTAGCATTGTTAGAACTCACCCTTGAGGCGCATATGGCACCTCAGTGTGCTCTGTCAGTCAGGCCAGTCAAAGAAAAACCTCACCCAGGCTCAAGAAGAGGAGACGTGGATGAAACATCTCCCTCAATGGAGCTATTTCTGTTTCTGGGATCAATAACCGAAAAAAAAACCAGCATTGGGAGACCATATTCATGAACTAGAAGAGACTATACACTGAAAGTTGTTATGAATATTTCTAGCACACTGTAATGACAGACAGACCTCCTTAAGAAACCAAGTTGGTGAAAACAGAACAATGAATAAGAAATCATCTGACTGGTCATATATTGACTATCAAGCCAGTTAGCTATTTATTCAAACCACCTGGAGTGTTAGCTTAATCTAAACATCTTACTGCATGTGCAATTATTTTCATAACATTTCAACATCTCTTAGGAGTGTTAAACTTGACTGGTTTACTTTTGAAGGAGAAATAACAAGAGCCTTAGACATGACGAACAAACCAAGTGCAAAGTTTAGCAGTAAGATAAATTAATTATTTATTATGGATATATATATGATATTATCCATATATATATATATATATATATATATATATATATATATGAGTGTGTGCACATGAGTTCAAGCACCTGAGAATGCCAGAGGAGTTAGTTATAGATTATTGTGATCCACCTAATGTGGACACTGGGAACTAAACTCAAATCTTCCGAAAGAGCAGTCAGTATCTGCTCTTAACTGCTGAACCATGTCTCCATCCCCAAGTGTTAATGCACCTGCTATTAGTAGACAGAATTCATGTTGAGAAAAAATATCAAAGAAGGGGGACAGGTATATTGATCATTTTAGTGATGCTTGCCATGGAAAAATAGTGAGATCTGGAGCTGCCAAGATTCAGAAATATATTGACAGTCATGACCAGAGGCCCTAGGGTCAGTGGAGCTCATAGGAAACAGAGAATGGACAACTCTGTCAAATGAAATTGTGCAAAGTGTTCTCAGGGTGTCTAGCTAAGTTCCAAACCACAACCATGATTAGGCACGTGATTCAAGACTGTCAGGAAAAATTAACAGCCACACAGAGAACTTTCCAAATAGCTTAAAATTGAAATAAGAATACATAAAGGGTACACATAAAGGCAATAACCAAGGAACTCAGAGGTTAACTTTGGGAACAAGTTGAAACATGAGAATATGGAAGGGATACTGAAAGGACTTTTTAACACTGGGACCAGAAATAATGAGGGTTGGAACTTTAATTTCATAGATGAAAGAAATGTAGCAAAGCTTGTGAGTTCTCCATCTTTTCTACCAAACCAGTTGATCTGTTGGTTGGAAAGGATGAAATATATACTGAACCAATGGGTAGAAATCAAGCTTGGTACAGGTGTGATATCATATGAACCAAATTATATGCTCTGGGATTCTTACTAGGAATAATTGCATCACAGAGATTATGTGGAGACTAACTCTTGTCAGTTACCACAGTGGTGTCACCCACAATGGAAAAGTGGACAGATGGATGTAAATGTCTTTATAGAGGGAAAATAGCTTTATACTAAGCATAAGTCAACAGTTTTGAAGTCAGAATAAGCCAAGATTCTAATTGCTGTCATTAAAAAGGAGAAATTTTACATTTTCCTGGGATAGACCACTTGGGGAAAACCTCACTTTCTTTTTTAAAATAGAATTTCCAGACATGAAGGAAAGGACCAGAGCAATGCATCCACACTGCAACACGATACATCCACACTGCAGCACAGTGCATCCCCGCTGTACCACATTGCATCCCCACTGCATCACGGTGCATCCACACTACATCACGGTGCATCCACACTGCATCACGGTGCATCCCCACTGCATCACAGTGCATCCCCACTGCATCACAGTGCACCCCCGCTGCATCACGGTGCATCCCCACTGCATCACAGTGCATCCCCACTGCATCACGGTGCATCCCCACTGCATCACAGTGCATCCCACTGCATCACAGTGCATCCCCACTGCATCACAGTGCATCCCCACTGCATCACTGTGCATCCACACTACATCACAGTGCATCCACACTGTATCACGGTGCATCCACACTGCATCATGTGCATCCACACTGCATCACGGTGCATCCACACTGTATCACAGTGCATCCACACTGCATCACTGTGCATCCACACTGCATCACAGTGCATCCCCACTGCATCACTGTGCATCCCCACTGCCACAGTGCATCCCCACTGCATCAAAGTGCATCCCCACTGCATCACAGTGCATCCACACTGCATCACGGTGCATCTACACTGCATCACAGTGCATCCACACTGCATCACAGTGCATCCACACTGCATCACAGTGCATCACAGTGCATCCACACTGCATCACAGTGCATCCACACTGCATCACAGTGCATCCACACTGCATCACTGTGCATCCTGCATCACTGCATCACACAGTGCATCTGCATCACGGTGCATCCCCACTGCATCACAGTGCATCCACACTGCATCACTGTGCATCCACACTACATCACAGTGCATCACGGTGCATCCACACTGCATCACGGTGCATCCACACTGCATCACGGTGCATCCACACTGCATCACGGTGCATCCACACTGCATCACAGTGCATCATCCCCACATCCCCACTACATCAAAGTGCATCCCCACTGCATCATGGTGCATCCCCACTGCATCACTGCATCTACACTGCATCCACCCCACTGCATCACAGTGCATCCACCCTGCATCACCGTGCATGCCCACTGCATCACGGTGCATCCCCACTGCATCACGGTGCATCACCACTGCATCACGGTGCATCCCCGCTGTATCACATTGCATCCCTACTGCACCACGGTGCATCCCCACTGCATCACAGTGCATCCACACTGCATCACTGTGCATCCACACTACATCACAGTGCATCCACACTGTATCACGGTGCATCCACACTGCATCACGGTGCATCCACACTGCATCACAGTGCATCCACACTGCATCACAGTGCATCCACACTGCATCACAGTGCATCCACACTGCATCACAGTGCATCCCCACTGTATCACGGTGCATCCACACTGCATCACGGTGCATCCCCGCTGCATCACAGTGCATCCCCACTGCATCACAGTGCATCCATACTGCGGCAAGGCTCTCAGCACTGTCACACAGTACCAATGGAGACAGTAAGTAGATGTGCAGCTGATTTATGGACTGTTTTTGCTATCTGTCAGTCTTTTCCTGATTTATGACGAGGCAATCTTCAAACACCATTTGTATTAATGGCATACTGATATGAACATTTATAAGTTAAGAAAGCATCCCAATTCCATGGATTTGTACCATAGGAAACTAGCAAAATGAGATTAACATGCCACAGACACACAGGCATAGTTCCATTTTTCAAAAAGTTTTCATAAGGACTTATTCATTTTTCTATATCGATCAAACCAAGGTACCCACTAGTGTTGTATAAGTACTCTACCCCTGAGTTTACAGCCTCAAACCCTTAAAACTGTTCTTTTTGGCAAACAGAGAAATATGTAAATGAAGATAACTCTTGTGAGTTATTGGGAAGACTTCAGGACTTTAACTTATAAACTGAATTTAAAAATGATGCTGTTATATTTATTGAGTTTTCAGCTTGTCGATGAAGACAGCAAATGTCTTTTGTCAGGGGAGATAAAAGGCACATCTGTAATAGGAGATGGTATTATATTGTTTTGCCATGCTAAAGATTGGTTGCTGTATCTTCATTGCCTATCCCAGGAATGGTTACTGGAATGCAAAGAGAAGTTTCAAAAATGACTTGTATTATTAGTAAAAGTACTAATGTTAGCAAAAATTAATCAAGAGTTCAGTGAATCAAGGACCACAGTTTTTAATACTAGAGCTACAATAAATTATTTGTTGCTCAAGCATAATATTGTTTGTCAATAATTTCTTAGCATATGTTACTGTAAAGTGTCAGACTTTTCTCATTCTACTGATGGTCAAATTAATGATTTGTACAAAAGGGATAGGTAAAATCTCTCAAGTGACCTTTGAATGGCTACTGTGGTTAAGATGGATTTTCTCTTTCCTTGGTCTTTTGTTGGCTCTTCTTGTAATTATCTTATACTTGCCTGTATTAATTAGATTTGCTATAGAGGCAATGCGTTCTACTACGGCCCCTACTGCAACCGCTATTTGAAAAAGGAGAAATCTTAGAAATAGAAAGATAGCACAGGCAAGAGGTCCTTATGCACATAGATAAGCACTAAGGAAACCTGTGAGTTACACACAGTCTTATCTCTACAAAGGAAAGAGATGTTTACCAGTCTTCTACCCGGAACACTAGGAAAGGATGTAATAAGACGTGTTAATAACACAATGATCTTTTTCTATCTGTGGGTCAGACCTCACCCAAATCCCCCAGACTATAATGTTTGTTTGTCCCATTCTCTTATGTAAATCTTGAACATTGTTTCTTGGTCCATTAAATCCATCCTTATAAGAGATGTCCCCTGTACTTTACAATAGCCCAAATAATGTCACTTAGGTGTGTTAGCTTAGGTCCAGGCCAATCGTGACTCCGTAGGCATTATGTTTACCTCAGTCATTCTCCCTAGACCCTTATCTCTGAGTCTGCAGAACCCCTCTTTGTGGATGATGCCATATGCACTTTGGACAGTTTCAATATAAACATGTCTTAAGCCCTATTATACATATGGGACTGCTTTAATTGTCATCAGGAAACTTTTTTCCAAAGTTATAATGTTCTTAAATATGGCTAAAATAAACAGTCTGGTATCTGACTAGAAGTTTGAACCAGTCTAACCAAGTCGGGCTAAACAGAGTTTCATTCTTGATTCCCTTCGGATCATTTCTCTGCCAGCTATGACACTTACAGGGATGCCCAGATTTCATACACACAAATAAACCAACAAACAAAATATACCCCACTGAGTGTATTTACTGTTGTCTGTATGTGATGGATTTACACCATCTTTGACCTTGTATAAAAAGTCTTTGACCTTGTATAACCTATTAGATCTCTTGGCCCTGGAGAAAACAGATTCATGTTCTCCCTCCCTCCCCCAATCTCTCCAGCCATTGACTACTTGAAGCTCTTCATTCACAGCCAGAGCCTTAGGATATTTCTTCCATTCACGTTGGTTGCCACAATGCAAGTCGTGTTGAGGCAAAACGAGACAGGCATGCTGCACCCCTGAAATCTCAATGTAGTTGCCTTCATTCAGTTTTTAATCATTCCGTATGGTTCTGTTGTGTGTTGAGTCCTTCAGAGGTGACTGGTTGAGATTGGGTCCTTCCTCTTTAAGACCGCACATTACCTGTAGCTGTTCTGACCATTATCTCTTTCCTCCTCTAGCATGCCACCCCATGCAACTGTGTTTTATGGCATTGATTCATAGCACTGTCTTCCTGCAGCTGAAGGCTTTAAAGACTCTAGGCAAAGCATTACATTCTTGGATACATCATTGCTGATGTACTGCACCACACAGCACATACTCACTCTCTGGTTATCTAATACAAATGACGGCTTCATTTTAAGTGGAGGAGGATGAGGTTGGTGGATCATAAAAGTATTTTATACTGAGGAAAAAAACAGCATCAATTCAAAGGGAAGCATTGAAATATTTGAAATAAAATTTAGTGCCTATGACAGAAAAGAGAGTGACTGGAGGATTAGTGCTTCAGGAGAGGGGCACAGAAAAGCTCTTACATTTTTCCGTTGTCTGTGTTCTCAGCAACCTGTCAGACATCAAACAGAAGAACCTTCTGGATTTATCTCTGGAAGCAAAACTCCCCAAAGATTAAATAAGTCTGAGAAGGATTAGTGAGACAACTGCTGCCCAAACCTGTCTACACAATTTATAAAAATAGATCACTGATTTTTTTTTTACTTTAATAAAAGACTTTTATAGAAAAGTCAAGAATCTGTTTGAATGTGAAATGGTTGCCTGTAAACCTGGGACAGAGTGACCTCCATTACACACCCGAAGTGGAGTTTTCTCCTTCACATTCATGGATTTGCTCTGTCAGTTAAAATGGCATGCTCTGAAATACCAGATAAGGTCAGAGGAACTTGTAAAGAATGGTTCTATCAGTCTGCAAGCCACAGTTGCTGTACTCCTAGCCCTAGCCCGTGTCTGCTTCAGACCTTAACCTTGTGAAGGAAAATGGGCCTCACGTGGCCTCGGTTTAGCTGAGATGTAAATTCTGTGAGATGGCAATGTTCTCAGTTGCTAACATAGTTTGCTAGGAGTAGACACAAATGTGTGTGTGTGTGTGTGTGTGTGTGTGTGTGTGTGTGTGTGTGTGTGTGTGTGTAAAATCTTTTTGCTTGATTGCAAGAAGTTATAAGGTAACACTTTCAAGAAGTGTGAAAGAGAAGATATGGTAGCTGAAGAATCTTTGCTCTGTTGGTCAAAGTACAGACTGCCCCACACAGCTCCGTTGCCCAGCAACCGTTTGAACTGCTTCCATAATCCATGTGCCAGAGACACCCACCTCAGAGTAGAGGAGAGTTACACTCCTGGAGGCCCACAGACAGATGCCTCATGTCAGAATTATGGAACAGGCAGCTGCCTGAAGCACATTATGATAAGCAGATGAAAACTGTGGCAGCAGAGGTTTGCCTTTCTTAGAAGTTGTGTACTGGGGATCACTCACCTTTATTTCCCACTGACTCCTTCAGTCTACTCAGAATGCTGAGGCTGACCCCAAAATACTATCTTTCATGAAAAGAGGAAATAAATCCCTAGCCTGACAAGGCTTATGGTCGATGGATGCAGGCCCAGGGACCCCAGAGACACTGGGAAGCATTATGAAGTAGTCACATATGCTGGTTGTTGTCCTGAGTTACTGAGATAAACACCATCCCTGTTCCTAAAGAAATAACATCTAGAACCCCATCAGTCTACCATCCTTTAATCTATGTAGTCTACAGGTCACCCATGTACTACATATGACTAGGACTTGTTGCATGTGTCTGGAAACCAACACTTGAAAATTCTGGGTTAATCATAAAAATATATTTTAATGTGAAAGAACATTCTTAGACATGTAATGGATTTTGTTCCAACAATTTCCCACTTTGGCTTTCTGAATGCAAGCGTCTAATCTGCTTTTGAATCTTGGACTCGAGGAAGAGATAAAACAAGGGAAAAAGTCAAAGAGTTCTTATTGACCCTGTTCATAAAAGCCTCAGTTTTTGGAGAATCGAAAGGGTTCCCATGTTAGATAAAATGTTAGAGAAAACTAATGAGAGCAGGTCAACAGAACATTTACTGCCTGTTAGACAGAAGTGCCCTAAATGGAACAAAGAGGTCAGTGAAATAAATAAGAAGATAATGAGAATGGAGAATGGTGGACCATTCAACCATACCAGACCGGGGGTTAGCAAAGGAATATTGTGAGGGTCTTGTTTGAGCACCCAGGAACTACATAGGAGTTGAATAAATACCCAGATCTTTCCAGCCTTCGCTGTACTGAGCATCGCTATGCTCTAGGTCCAAGTTAGCTGGCTTAGCAGAGGATTGACTTTGTATCTTGGGTGTCTCTGGCAATAAACAAGTAGAAGTGACGGCAAACCAACCTTGAAGAATTTTCTCCCTTATTGTCCAGATATACCCCATAGCACCCCTAAAAACATATAGGCTAATTTAATCGCTCTTGGTTGCCCACCAGAACTAGATGGTAAGACACTCTTGATGAAGATACCTCACTCACATTGAATAGAGAATAGAGAAATCAAGCTGTGTAGATCTAAAACCTTCTTCCCTACTGGCAGAATTCGTAGTGCCAGAAAACACTATGCAGGCTGCTGAGAGGAAGAAGTCATTAATTGTTTGCCCAGCCATGAGCCCAGACTGCTACAGTAATGACCTAAGCAAGATATGTCCACTGGAGCAATAGTGGTGTAGCTGTTTGGAGGGTAACCATGTATTTTCTCAATGAATACAAAGTCTGCCCCACTGGTAATGTATGCCTTGTACTAAAAAAAAATTGTGAAAAAAGTTAAAGATAAATAAAAATAAGCTATAGCTGGAGAAATTACCGGCCTGGGGAGACAAACTACTGTTGATGTTTTGCTAAATAGACAAGTAGATCTAACTGCCTTCTAAGTATCTATGGTTAAACCCATAAACTAGGGCTGCCTTCAGTCTTGCTCAGAAAAGTTTCTTTTGGCAATGGATAATGTCTATTTCAAAGACACACAACTGGTCAAAATGCTGAGAGTAAGTCCCTCAGAGTACTCAGCATTAAGTGGGACATCTGTATCATTCCCTTCAAGGTAGACAGAAGAACAGTGAGCAGATTGTAAAAGATGGCAAGCAAGAAAGAGTACTATAAGCTATTGTCTGATATGGCATGGCCATCATAATCGTGAACTTCCAGATGCTGCCATTACCCATAAAACTAAAAGGAATGAAAGTTTAGAAGGTGACAAGAAAACATAAAGTTCAGAGTGTAGAGAAGAATAAGAGAGGGTAATGGGGCAGTGACTGTGTAACAATACACTGCATGTATGTTCTTTTTATATACTTGGGCAGGGACCTTGTAAATCTCCCTGGTGAATTATTTATTTCCTAAGTCTCAAAACCCTCTCTCTTCCCTGGATAGAATATTTTAATTGAGAGGAAATTGCTATACACCAAATGATCAGAAACTTGGGAACTGAAAATAGCTGGAATATATTTTTCATATGCTGTGCTATGAACAGCTTCTACCACATACTCTTGCCATCACTTTGTGAACAGAGCTGTCCCTGCTCACCTTCCCCACTGCTATGCCTCCTAAGACTTTGAAACCACTAGCAGAAGCAAATCTTTCCTCCTTTAAATTGTTACTGTACAGGTGACTTTATCACAGTAGTATGCAAATAACTTACACAGAAAGTTGGCGCCAGGTAAGTATGTTTGACTAAATGCTGTTCTTGGGCCTTTGGAACTAGTTTGGAAATGTTAGCCACAGAAGCCTTAGACTATTGTAAGAAGAAATTGGAGGGCACTTCTGGTGGGAATTTTAGAGACCGCCATGCCAATAGAATTTGTAAACTGTAAAGATTGTACTTGTGAGATTTCAGAGCAGGTAAGAACACCTTTCAGAATCAGACCTAAATCATTCATGGCACATCCTGGTAGAGAATATGTCTGCAATTTGCCCATGTCCTAAAAGTTTTGATGACACTGAATTCAACCATAACAAACTAATTTGGCAAAGGAGATTTAAAGACAGCCTAGAAGTTAGTGTTTGGCTTAATTATTGATAGCTGCTTTGAGTCAAGTTTACTGTGAGCAAAATACAGAGCAGAAAGATGTGGTAAAATGTTTAAATTAGCCAGAAAAGGAAAAAAAAGTGAACTTAAACCCATGAATAAAGGAGTCACAGATGCAAAACAAATTAAAAAGAAGCCAAGCAACTGTTCCTGATTCATTCAGAAGGATGATTTGAGGATGTTTCATGAGTTGGTCAGTGTAGTTTGAACAAGTTTGGCCCCATAGAGTCACATGTTTGAATGCTTGGCCCATGGGAAGTGGCACTATTAGGAGGTGTGGCCTTGTTGGACTGAGTGAGGCCTTGTTGGTTGTGAGAGCGGGATTTGGGGTCTCCTATGCTCAAGATAAGTCTAGTGAGGAAGAGAGCCTCCTTCTGGCTACCTTCAGATCAAGATTTAAAGCTCCCAGCTCCTTTTCCAGCACCATGTCTGCCTAGACAATGCCATGCTTCCCCCCCATGATAATTGACTGAATCTCTAAAACTGTAAGCCAGAACCAATGAAATGTTTTCCTTTATAAGAGTTGCTTGAGTCATGATGTCTCTGCCTGGCAATAAAACCCTAAGACAGTATAATACCCATATGTCTAAGCCACTGGAGTTTAACAACACAAACTCAACCTAAAGGCGTCCCTTTGAAAATCAAGAGGTATCGGAATACAGCACTGGAAAAGAGCCATCTTTGGAAATGTTTTCCTGGGTTGAGTCACTCAGGTACTCAGAATCTCCCATAGTTCTCTTGTCCAAGAGGACCCAGCTACTGTTTAAACTGATATCAAAACTTAGTGTCTTTGACATGGTGTTCTTTTATAGGTATTCATCACACAAGGGGGTCATGGTGGCTTCCATAAAGATTTTTGAGAGATGACTAGGTCATCAGATAATACACATAGAGTCAGAATCTATAAGAAACCCTTAAAAGAGCTCTGCACAAAGGTCTGAGGCCTAAGTTGAAATGGAGACCTAGGATGATGGACATATCAGGAGTGTCAGATAAACACTAAGGAAAATTATAAACATGAGGTGCAGCTATCCCATCATGAGAGCTACAAAGAGCAAGACAATAAGGGTTGGTTTACTCAAGCCTGTTTTGAAATTCTCTTTATGCCACCATATGCCCTGAATACCAATCATGCAGCTACAGGATTTAATATCTTGCTTGGTTTCAGCTTTGCTTTATTCCAGTCATTTTTTTTTTTTGCCTGACAATCTTTCAGGATGAGAGTGCTTACTTTGTGCCATTGTGTATTGGAAATAAGTATTTTTCTTTCTCATTTTACGGGGGTTCACAGGTAAACAGATTTCCTCAGCTCTCCACCAAAACTCTGGGCTTCGACTTTTAAACAGTCTAAGGTAGACATAAGTCATTATGGCCAGCAGAAGATTGACACAGTTTGAATCAGAAATAACTGCCACCAGAATAGCCAGCCATGACTGCTATTATGAGGATTTGTAAGACTTTTAGGAGATAGGGCCTAGGTAGCAGAGGTAGAAAGTCACTAAGTGTGACTTTGAGGGTGACTCTGACTCCGGTGTCTATCTCTAACTGCTTCCTGGTCTATCAGGATGTGAACAGCCTCTGCCAACATGCTCTGAATGGAGCTGCTCCAACAGCACTTCCCCCTCTACAATGAAACCATATAAAATCACGAATCAGCGCAAACCTTTCCTTCCTCAAGTTGTTTATGTCGAGAATTTTGGTCACAGAAATATGAAAGAAATATGCAAAGAAGATGCCCAGGGTAGTGACGAATCATCTTGGAGGTTACCAGAGCTAGTCAAGCAGCATAGAAAGATTTAAACGGTTTAAAGATGACTGGAGAAATCCCATAGCAATATTTTAAGAGCATCCTTTAAGGACATGAGTCTATCTCTCCAGTCGACATGCTGAGTACCAGAGAGGCTGAACAACTCACTCAAGTGTGTGGACAGATAATGGATGACAGCTTGAATTCCAACTCTAAAGTCTGTAGATCTAACTGCTTGGTTTCCCTCAATATAAAATTATATTCCTAAGCTTCAAGTTAGATCCTCTTATGTAAATACACACTTAAAGGGAAAAAACCATATATTTTACATATTATTTTCACAGCATTCTATTTAGGAAACAGTTTTGCGGGATAAAGGGCCTTAGTCGAGGACTTGACTTCTGACCTCCATTTTGAATGAATGTTCCAATTTTTATTTGTAAGACTGAACAACTTCACTGTTTTGAATTTGTTGTGCCTTCAGGAGAATGGACTTGATTATAAAATTCCGTCAATTTTTTTCTTGATATTTTTAACATAGTATTGTCTGAGGAATCTGAGCATGGGGCCGAAGTGTTAACATTTTACAGACTAGGTAGTAGGGATCAGCTCCTCAAAAGAAACGTGATAAGAATCTGAGAAGAATTATTCAGCAACTGAATATAAACATGAACTGGTAGGTTCCAGAAGCAGAGAGCTGAGAGCAAATGTTACTGAATTCCCTTAATATCCTCTTAACAAGGCATAATTCATTGAGATAACAGCACAGAAGAAAGCAAGGAGCTCACTGTAACACTTCTGTGTACTTGAAGGCCCCTCTCGGCCAAGCAAGGCAGACTACAAAAGCTTTGATGTGGTCTGAGGTGATGTGGGGCTCTGGGAAAGGTTTTGTGTTGAAATTCTGGCCTTTGGCCACCTGGGTGAGAAAGACGAAGCTGGCATCAACACTGCCTACTGGCAGCCAAGAGACAATCTCAGGGTGAGAAAGTACTCCACAGGCAGACCAAGGAGAAAGGGACAGGCCAGGGATGCAAAGGTAGATCCCTGGGAGCTGTGAACACAGGCCCTGAGAGAGGGAGCGGAGCCTGTCGCTCCTACCTGGAAGGGAATGATGGGAGTGCACTGATAGAGCTTGGCTGGGTTTCTCCCAGCTTCAGCTCCTGAGCCAAATACGTCTTGCCTTTCACAGATGAGAATAGAGACAACTCTGAAAATAGCCCAGGGAAACAAGTCTGGACAAAGGACATGGTTTGTGGTTGCCGCATTACTCTGCCGTTGTCTTGACATTATAATCAGGGTTTTCATGGCTTCTTCATGCCTCTAACAACTGGATTTCCATATAAACACTCAAAACCAAGAATGCAGTCCAATAAATTTGAGATGCTGCTTGGTGTCTCACCACTGCAACCTTCTGTTAATTTATGTGCACAATTGCAAGGAAACTGTAAACCATGAGAAATAAAGAATAAATAGAAAAGGGAAACTTTGAGTTTGGTCTCAAGTCACTCGATAAAATAACATTTTAAAACAAAGATAAAAGGGAAAAAAACCTTCTACTTCAATGGTTAGGAGTAAGGTATAATGAGTGAGAATTTGAAGGAAAATTACCAAAGAGGATTGTTTTCCTGTATGGTCAACCAACAACCTCCAAGAAGACCTACTGGGTGCATACTGGGTGAGATCCTTTGTATGTTCATGAACATGAATTTGCATGTGCATTCTTTGTAAACTGGCCAGTTGCCAAGGTCAGTGAGGTCTCTGCAAAAACCACTAGAAATAGTATGTACAGTACATGTGTTGGGTCAGCACAAGACTGGTTCCACAGCTCAACAGAGTTACAGTTCTTAGAGATGATTTTGTTTCCCCCAAGAAACTCCCGTGCTCTTCTTCGCATGAAGGTAAGTGCCTGTTTTCTCTGACATTCTTCCATCCACTTTTCATAGATGTTAAGTCCTGTGGCCTAAAACTCCATTTTGATTTCCCCACCTTTCCCAATCTTAATTCCTTTATTGTTTTTGTCCCTCATGTCTCCAAAGTTCAACTAGGATAAGGAATCTCTTGCAGAACATAATGTAGTCATGCTGACATTGGCAGGTGACCAGAAAATGTAGGTGTTTTTGTCGAGATTGACGCGCTGGTGAGTCAGAAACGTACAAGGTCATCATCAGGCAATTTGGGGGTGTGTGTGGTGTATGTATGTGTGTATACACATGTGTGCACATGTATGTGGATCAAGCTTAGGTGCCATTTCTCAGGAGCCATCCAGCTTGCTTTAGAGACAGGTTTTCTCACTAGCACACCAGTGAGATAAACTGGCTGGCCAGCCAGCCCTGGGGACCCTCTTGTCTTCACTCATCCAGCACGTGTTTGACACATGTGTGTAACCATGCCTAGCTTGTTTGTTTGTTTGTTGTTTGTTTGTTGAGATTTTTGTTGTTGTTTGTTCTGTCTTGTTGTTTTGGGGAGGTTGCTGTTTGCTTGTTTTGTTTTTTGTTTGGGAGGTTTTGCTGCTGTTGTTTTGTTTTTGTTGGGTTGTTGTTATTGTTTGTTTGGGGGTTTGGTTTTTGATTTGTTGCTGTTGTTTGCACTTTGAACACTGCGCTGGGGATGGAGTTTGGGTTCTCTCAGTAAAGCAACTACTTTATTAATTGAGCTTTCTCCCCAATCCCAGTACTGGTTGATATTTTAATTAAAAACTGCAGAAAAACAGGGCTGTAAAGAAAGTAAGAAAGGCAAAGGAGGTCCCAGATGTCCTGGGATAAGCTGAACTGGCAGTTGGGATATAGGCAGAAAATTCCATTTTGGCAGCTTGGTCAGAGCCGAATGTTGTTTCTAAATATCAAGTTAGCAGCAAACCTTGGGCTCCATTTTCTTTTGAACTCTGCTCTCCATGGCTTCAGAGAAACTGTTGCGCTCCACCAAGGCATTTGAGAAACAGAGTCTTCTTGGTGGCATTTCAAATCTAGCATTTTACTCAAATAGACACTGTACAATTCAATCAATTGTTTAACAAAAACCAGGTAATGGGCCAACAAAACTGGTTCTGCTAATGAGGTTACTGAAAGAGTCCAGGTTCACAGATTTAAAAAACAACTTAAAAAATCAACTGTGTTTGGATTTCTGGGGGTGTGAAGGAGTTCCACAATAAAGCAATTCGGTAAAACAATCTCAAGAAAGAAAAGTAACAGGGGCATCAGGATGTTCTAAAGATAGCTGAAGTCATTTGTGCCAAAAAGAATGACCTGTGAAACTGCAGGAGTCCAACTGGATGGACATTTGCAGGTCAAAGGACTCGGAGCCATGATCCCCTTCTGTGAATTCAATATTTTCTGCCTATAACTGCATTTGGTCACCAAAACACAAAATGTGTTTTTCCTTCTCTGACTTATCCCAACTCCCACAGCCTACACTGTTGTTCTCCAGAGGGTCGAAAAGAGAGTGGGAAGCTGTGAAGTCATTCCAATGCTTTGATTTCTCCTCATCCATGAAAACACTGGTCTTTTCTTAGAAAATGGCAAAGTCTAAAAAGACCATCTCAAGTTGGACACTGGTGTCTGGGTGCTGGAGTCAGGTTTCTATGGGAAATAAGAAAGCAGCTTGTTGGCACCTATGTAGACTGATCAAGTCCTCTGTGAACAAAGACCACACCAGACCCTAAAGAAAACTTCCTCATAGCCAGGAAAACTGATGAGTAGTGCCGGTGGAAGAGAGGTAGGTACTCTACGACCACCCAGGAAATGCCTGTGACCTGTACATACTGCTTCAGGAGAATGAGTAGTAGTTAGACCCCTTTGGAACAGATGGCTCTCACAGTATATTCAGTTTAAGAAGAAATGTTTACTAAAGGTTCAGATTTCTGCCACTTTACAAGACCCAGCTCTAGAGAGAGCAGGTACAAGCAGAACAGATACAAACAAAGCCACCAACATAACTTCAAACAGGAGGGCAAGAGAAGCTACAAAAGAACAACATGTGGTGGTTTGGATCCCATTCCTCCTTTCCCACTTCCTCTCTCAGGAAAGCCACTTAAGAGGGAAGTGAAATTCCTTGGTGACAAAAGAGAGAAGGGATAAATATAAACATTTCCCAAAAGGTTGATGGACTAGATGTGGTAAATGAAATCATGCCGGGTGTTGACTCTGCAATCCTTTGGCTTGGCTCCCTCCTCTCCTGTTGCCCTTGAACTAGGTCATCGCTTCTTTTCCATCACAAGAAAGAACGTAGGAAAGAACAGCAAGAGGAGGTGACATAAGAGCCAAAGTGTGGTCCTGTGGGGCTAACCTGGTCTAGGTCCTAGAATGCCTTTCTTAAGTGTTACAAGAGTTTCACTGCTGATATGGAAGCAATTGTTACTAATTGAACTCAAGCATAATAGTGTAATCTCAGATCTTTAAACCAAAGTCCATTTATACGCATTCTTACCAAATCAAGAAAAGGTCAATCTGCTACAAATAAAATCCATAATTAAAAGTTATCAAAACCCTGGTCTGGGGGGATTCCAGCTCATTGTTTTTATAAATTACATGGCTGTGTTCTGGCTCCTACAATTTTTTATCCAGAAAATATGAGAGGCAGTGATATATTGGACGCATTTTCTGAGATACTCCTCGTAAAGTTGACTTTTAAAAATAACTTTTGGTCAGGTTAACCGCTCTAAATTGAGTTTCTTCTTATCAGTCTCATAAAACATTACTAGAAGTGGTCCAACTTGCTATAATTCTGAGGTATTTATTAAACAGTTACTGTATGCCAGGTATTGTTCGCATTACTGAGAAAATAATGAATAAAAAGCAAGGCTTCTGGTCTTCTGACATTTCCATTCAGTGTGTGTGTATGTGTGTGTGTGTGAGAGAGAGAGAGAGAGAGAGAGAGAGAGAGAGAGAGAGAGAGAGAGAGAGAGAGGAAAAGAGTAAGGAGGAGTAAGGGAGTAAGAGGAAGAAGAATAAGAAAACTGACATGTTTCTGTCCTCAAAGAGAAATAAGTGTTATAAAATATTAAATAAGGTGATGTAAGAAAGAATGGGACAATCTACTTTGGGTGGTCAAGGAAGACCTCCTTCACAAAGATAAATTGAGCTGAGCTTTCCACTGAGGTAGAAATGTTTCTTTTAAAGGTCATTAAATGGTGGGTATGATTCATCAACCTGTCATTCCAGCACTTGAAAAACGGAGGAAAGAGAATGGTGAGTTTTAGATCAGCCTGGGCTACATGGTAAGATTAGATCCAAAACACAGAATTATCAGGTATACAAATACTAAAACTTAAAACATTGAGAGGAATTAGCTCTTACACAGAGAAAAACAATAAGACTCATTGTATTTTATGATGTAGAACAGAGTGGGCAAAGTACCATCTGCCAGTCAAATCATGGTCACCACCTGTTATCTCAAAGCCTTGTTGTCACAGCCCCGCCGACACATCATCATATGCCTATGGCTGCTATATGTACAAAGGCAACAAACGGTTGGTACACTTTGTTACAATACCACAGATAATAGAGTTGTATTATCCTCGAAGCACAAAATATTTAGTTTCTTTACAGAAAATATTTGCTTACTCTTGATTTAGAACAATGTGAATTTGTTCAAAAGAGACAACAGGAAGCCCAGGAAAAGGCATAGATTTCCAAGATGACATACAAGACGTACAAGAACATACAAGTGTAGCTGATTCACAAGGTTGGCATTATTGGCCAAGGAACAGAGCAGGGAAAAGGAGATACTCATAGAAAGAGACATGTAAATATTCTATCTTTGTACAGTTCCTCAGCAATCTCACAAATACTGAATGGGAAATATTGGCGTATTTTAAGAAGTCCTGAGGGGTTTTTTTGGTAAAGGTCTATTGGAATCTCAAGTCTATCATCCCATGATTACATTGGCCAGGTCAACACAACACGACCCAACATATTCCAATGAATCTAAACCATCCCATGTTAAGGGCTGTACCTTCATTTTATGCATCCCTTCACGTCACTGTATTATCTGCCACTCCACTGTAGTGGGGGACAAACTGTCACTAGGAACCTCTTTCCTCTTGCTTTTCATTGAGTATCTTCTACATAATTCATGATTTCTAAAGAGTTGAGTTGGTCAGGAAGATTCTGGCCACATAGCAGCTGAGATGTTACAAAACTTTCACAGCGGAATCTCCCACTCAAAGGGATAATAATTTTTAAAACGCAATTGAGTCGAGACATTCAGCTCTTGTACTTCCGAGCCAGCTGGTCATTTAACACACATTCCGCGCACAGGAAATGTCCCTGTATCACAAACCTCACTAAATAACTATGACAATAAGCTCAAGAATGTTATGGCCAAGGACACAAACAGAGCAAAAGGATTTGGGGAGTTGTTCCAAGGAGAACCACAATTTGATTCTTGGTATTTCACGGTGCAGAATAGTAGCTAGCTGGTAAAGTAAGCATGGTGACAACACAGTGTCTGACCAAATTCTAGTACACATTACTAAGTTGTTGAAGAAGCGGATGACAATAGTGAGCCTCTTGGCCATAATGCAGGAGTAGCCGTTAGGACCATTAGGGACCAAGAAGCAATGCATTTGATTGAGCAAATAAAAAAAAATTATATAGCAGAAGTTTAAAAGATAACTAGATGAGGCATGGCATACTTCTGAATATTTTAAATATGAAAGCATGTCTACCTATGCAGTAAACAGTGTTGCATATTCTGTATGAAAATTCCTGTAGGAGAAAGTTCCTGCTAGTTTGGGCCACATGACAGGCTGCAGTGAAACTTTTAACTTGAAGCAGTTTGTATGAAGTTGGATGGTCATCAGACCTTGAAAATGGTCAATTACATGCTTGTTGAATGAATGAATTTGTGTCCTGGCAAAAATAAAAATTTATGCCAAAAGTAGGATACGCTAGTGGAACAGTGGATGGCCTCTTCTTCATGGTTTCTTCTGTTTAGTCTTGCCTGTGCATCATGGCTCTCTTGCCTGCCCATGGTAGTCACTGAGCGAAGGGAATTAAAAGAAGAGAGGTGGTACCATACCAGGATTACTATTAAATCCCAGAATCCTTATGGATCAAGCAGCTTTGGAATTTTCCCGGCCATATAGTTTTGTTTTGTTCTGTTTTTTAAGTCAGGAACTGAATAGTCCTGCCCCAAGTTAGATTCTAATAAAACTTTGACAAAAAGAAAGAAGAAAGAAAGAAAGAAAGAAAGAAAGAAAAAAGGAAGAAAGAAAGAAAGAAAATTAAGACAGATGTTTCTGTATGAGTACATATGAGGTATATCTCCAACTTTAAATACCTATAAATTAAGTATATTTATTTAGTATATTAAATTTATTTAATTTGATTATATGTATAAAAATCACCTTTTTCTTTTTTTCTTGTGTGGTGCTAATTGTAGCAGACATTGTGTGTGTGTGTGTGTGTGTGTGTGTGTGTGTGTGTGTGTGGGCTGGGAATTGAACTTAGGGTCTTCACACGTGTTTGAATATCTTCACTTGGTGAATTTAAACCATGGCAATGCTGTCTGACCCACTGACCACAGTTGCCAAGGTTTTGAATTTCACTGCTAAAGTACATGTAATCTGAAAATTCTGCTCTTCTTGGCCTCCTATATTACTTTGTTTAACTAAAAGTCTACTGTGCTAATGAAGGCATCTATCCATATTGGGAATGAGCCTCCTCTAGAAATCAGTAGGAAGCAGGATGCTGGGCTTCCCTCCCTCACTCCTGTTATCTCCTGGATTTGCTAGCCTGATTTTTCCTTTTGGAACGGCTCAGAGCGCCTCCTGCACATTCCTGGAATTGGCTGCAGTTTTTGTGGGTGAGTAAAAGTCTGTGGCCTTTCCTGATAAATCAGCGGGAGAACAATTGTCAATTACACTCCATCTCCTAGGAGGAAGAAAAGCATAAGATAGCCAGAACTATTAAGAAATCAGGCTTAGTCTGAGCTAACTATACATTGCATTTGAAATGTCCCTCAAGACCCATGTGCTAAAGATTTATCTTCTAGAGTGGTCCAATTTCTAGACTATGGAGTCTAGTCTTTAAGAGGTATCTTAGTGTGGATCACTGAAGTCATGTCCTCAAAGGGGTTATGATTCCTAGAGGATACAAAGTAAATCTATGGAATATAATAAAGGGGACGTAGTGGGCAATTATTATGTAATAGTGACAGAATATACATATGCCAGGGCTGGGAAGATGGTTCAGTAGGCAAAGCACTTGACTCCCAAATATGAAACTGTGACTTTTCATCACAGAAACCATGTGGTGGTACATGCTTGTAATTACGACTCTGGAGAGGCAGAAATGGAAGATTCCTGGGGCTCCCTGACCAGCTAGTCTACCCTAGTTGATGAGCTCTGTGACAATAGAAGAGCCTGTCTCAAAGCAGCTGGACAGGACTTCAGAACATAGGATTTGCAGTTGTCCTTTGGCCTCCACATATCCATGTCCACATGGACTTGTGCACCCTTCTTCGTGCACTCACATGCACTTTAAACACACACACACACACACACACACATACACACACACTCACATTTACACACACACACACATACTCACACACACTCACATTTACACACACACACACACACACACACACACACACACACAAAGCTGCTCCATACAGTGAAATATTTCTTAAAGAAAATCTTGTTTCTCTTGAAACATCAAAATATTTTTCTTGCTAAATTGAGTCCATCTGAGGACCTGCCAATAGAAAAATTGTTGTAATTTACAAACTTGTTTCTTTCTGTTGTGTTATAGATCCTTGTTATCATAGAATGATGCTATGATAGAATGATGCTCAGTGAGTTAGAGGGTTCAGTAAAGGATTACTGAGAAAAGAAATGTGAAAATGAATGAAGTAGTTGTGAGAGACATTTTAAATAGCATCTATTAGAGTCCTCTAGCACTAATGTCCTAGAAAATACAAGGAAAAAAAAGGAAGAAAAAAGAAAATACAAGGAAAACACACTTGAGGAAAAAACAAAGCCTAACCCTTACCATAATTTTTTGCATTTCCAGAATAAATCCAATAAAAAGGAGGACATAAAATTACAGGTAAGACTAGAAGAATTGAGCACTTCCACTTTTTTCTTGATTTGCACAGATGCAGATGTATTATAAAACCTCTGTACATAGTTTTTATAAGTTTTCTGGTGCATCTGACCCCAACTGCCCTGGTCTCCATCCCATATTAATCTGTGTTCTGACACCTTCTTCCATGTTGTAGACTGGCTTCATCTACAACTTCACCTGATGGTTATTGTTAGATTTTCAGTTAGGACCGACCAGCTGAAGTTGAATATTTTCTTTCTTTACAACATACAAATTGTCATACATTAAAACTGAATTTCAAAAAAAAATCTAGGCTGTGTCAGATCTAGGTCCAGGCCTCCATGCATTTAATTGGTCATTAAGACATTCTCTATGAAACTACAATGTTCTGGTTCCTTTCTGTTGCCAGATACTTGTGGCTTTGAGACCTTCGCCACTCAGCTGGGGAATGAACTACCATGAGAAATTTCCTCAAATTAGCAGCATGGCTGACAAAGCTATCCAAAATACACGAAAAACTCTTCTTAGGTAGAAAGAGAAGAGCAGTGGTTTCCAGATTCTAAGAGGGAAATGAGAGAATGAATGTTCAAAGGACCCAGGGTCCCTTTCGACATGATTAAAAAAAAAAAAAAAGGAGCATGCTAGAGTATGTGACGGTTACAAAACACTATCAATGCACTAAAAGCTATTTAGTTTTATACTTCACAGGGGCCAGTTTTACGTGATATGACTTTTACTTTAATTAAAAATGTCACCCAAGGAAGCCTGAAACTAAATTTTCTATAATATGAAGTACCCAGGAATCTATTCAATTCACTTTGTTCCACTTAGGTGTCAAAAAGAAAACTTGTCTTTATTAAGACCAAAAGAGATGTGGAGTCAGTAGGTTTTTGTCAGCATGAATTATTTTTAACTCATGTTATATAATCTATTCAAAGAATTTTCCGGATCTGAGGTGAAACCACAGAATGAAGACACTGCTATGACTCTGAAATACAAGATCCAGTGTTTAAATGTTTTAGACCCGCCTTAAGCATATGAAGGCTTTGCCTTCGTGTTTATGTGTGTTCCCTTGTGTGTGACTGGTGGCCGAGGAAGTCAAATTACCTAGAACTGGAGTTACCGATGATTGTGAGCTAACACATGGGTACTGGGAACTGAACTCGAGCCTCTGCAACAGCAACAAATGCACTTAATCACTGAACCCAGCCCACAGTCCATTTACAAAAGTTTGTGCTCAGTTTATATTTGAGAGAAAAAAATTTTTAGTTACACAAAAAGGGTGAAATGTGGGATGATGTCACAGGTGAGACAGGTACAAGATAGAAGGAGGCCTGTCATTGGGTGAGAAGGAAGGATGGGTGGGAGAAACGTTTGAAGGGAGAGGAAGAGAGGAGAGGAAGAGAGGAGGAGAGGCCAAGAAGCCGTAGCAGGACAATAGAGGCTGACGTAAAAATCTCGCACTGTGTATTTACAGGTTGTTATCAATGTTCTTAAGGGATGGATGGTACTGGGCTTTGTATGTTTAAGTGGGCAATTATATCTTATCAATTGGATCTAAAAAAACAAAAAAACAAAAAAGTTTCTGCAAGTCTAGAACTAAAATAGACATGGACAATGGAGAAAGAGAGACAACAGACTACTAAGGTGAGAAAAATACAGCTGCAAGGAAGAAAAGCAAAGGGAGAAATGGTGACTTCTTTAAACACATGTATTAGTCACAGCCCAGTTGCGATTTAAGGCAAGAAGCTGCAGCTGTGAGGGGGAGGCTAAAGGGAGGGCGTGATTATTATCTTAAATGTATTTATATTAAATCATTACTGAAAGGGGCGGAACGGGACTAGGAATTTGCAGCTGGGAGTAGGGCAGTGGGAACTTAATTCTCTCCTTAGAAATAGATGTACTAACGAGGTCTCCAAGTAAGGTCAAAGGGGGCGTCCTCAGCATCTGGAAGTGGGAGGACCACTGCAGAATGCTAGCGTGTCTTGTTTGTCACTTTAAAATAGGCTCCTTCCACTCGATGCAGACACCACTTACAAGATTCAAAACACTGGCAATGGACGGACTAGATAAGGAATTAACCTCACAGTCAAGCCACTTTGACTTCCCAGCTTCAAGGGATACCACAGACTTTGTTACTCCATGTTTTCCTTCTGGTTTATCTATTTACTGGGGGAAGTACCAACATTCATAGCATTCTTTAGATGTTAAGTAATTTCTTTAGGAGAGAAGCCATTAACCTTCCAGGTAAGTTTGTTTCCTTTTTATCCTTCCTAATTTTATCTAGCACGCATACAGATGACAGCATCTTTAATGTTTATTGAGTGTCAGATGCAGTGTAGGATTCTCAGACCAGTGTTAAGTGAAACAAAATGCATGCCTATTTTCCTGCAGCCTGTGATCTCTAGGTGAGAAATAGAGAGAAATAAGCTAATGGATTTCACTTTGTGAGACCATGAAAAAGCTACAGGAAAATAAGAGCACAAAGGATGCTGGGAGTTGGGGAGATTTCCCAGAAGGCCTCTGGTTAACTGAGAATATTGTCACTTAGTAAGAAAAAAACACTGTTCTCCGTTGCAAAATTATAAATTGCTGGGTCTGGAAGAATTGTCCACTCAGCAAAACATTTAACGTGCAAGCATGAGAATGAAAGTTCAAGCACTACTCACATCAACACGTGAGGTGTGGTGGGGAATGACTTTTAATTCCGACTCTGGATGGTCAGTCAGAGACAGTGGGATCCTTGTTATTCACTGGCCGGTCAGTCTCATCTAGCGGGTGAACTTCCAGCCAAGGAGAGACACTTTATCAAAGAGATGGATGGTGTTCCTGAAGATGATGCCCAAGCTTGGCCTCAGACTCCACATATATACATGTAACCCCCCCCAACGTAACCCCAGATGTACACACAAACACATAGGCACGCGCGCGCACACACACACACACACACACACACACACACACACACACTTGGGTTTAAATATGGATTCTGCCAACTGCTAACTGTGATTTTAAACGTTATCTTTCTGACGCCTGAGAGCTTATCATCTATGGAATTAGGATTCTAATATCAGCTTTACGACTTTGTTGTAAAAACTAAACCAAATGGATCTAAAAAGCCAGACATATAAAGATATTCAAAATTCTCTCTTAACTGGATAAGGGCTGTAAGAGCCAGGCTTTGCAAGTTCCTGATGGACAATTCTCAAGTTCTGAGTTTGTTTATCAAGCTGGTTGCTTGAAATTATACAGCCTATTTACATTATTTAAAAATGGAAAATATAATTATTGGAATGTGTTTTTCAAGAAACCCAGTTGCTACTCACTTAGCTGTGTGTCACTGACATTTGCAGAGAAAGGACAGATAGAGAGAAGTCTGGTTTGGAAATCAGATAAGCTGGATAGCTGTCTGGATATTACAATGGACTGTTTTTCTAGCATTGAACAATAGACTTCATATTTTCTAATCTATACAATGAGAGGGTTGAAGTTGGCTCTAGTTTCTTACTGATGGCCTTTCATTTGATAATACACTAAGCCTAGAGCTGCTAGCACATTATATTTATATACAAGCAATAAACATTCATGTATGTTGATATAAAGAATACATAACTATGTTTTCAAAACATAAACATATCCAATAAGAAAGTAAGGAATTACCAGAACAATAGCGCAAGACATGAGCGCAAGAACTGGGGAAATTGTTTTGGACCTGAGGACATTGATCAGTTCCAACACATTTGAATTTACATTTTTCTGGCCTCATTTAAAAGAGGGGGATAAAGGTCTTTAAAGTCTAAGCCTGGACACAGTATAAACTGCTCTCCAAACTTGTTCCTCTCTACCCAAAGATTAGTGTAGATCAAAGTTAAACTGTATCTTTTGGACACTACAGTGTCCAAAACCACAACCACACTCATGGATTCACCGCGGTTGTGGCTGGCTGCACACAATCAAACCAGGCAATCCTGTATCATGGAGAGACAGGTCCATGAGCCACCAGCCTAACTGAGGAGTTATGTACTCTTTCTGGAGGAAGCTAAGTTGCTTTCTTCAAAGATGTGACTCCTGTAGATTGACTATGTGTCAGTCTCTATCCCCTGAAGTATAGAGACAGCAAAAATTGGAGTTACTGGGTTGTTTTTTAAAGTCTAGACATAAAACTTGATGCATAGAATAGAAGAAGCACAGTAAATCAGACACTAAAATCAATGTTCTCGTTCAGATTTTTGTGACATGATTTTCATGGTGCACAGCATTTGAAACCTTGATTTGGATGAAGGTGACTCTGGACTTTTGATTCTTTATACACCTGGGAGAAGAGAAAAAAAAATCCCTTTATCTCAGGCTTCAAGTTATTTCCACAAATAAACTCTTCAAGTATGGTGTGTTTACAATAGAATACATCAGGCGTTCAAGGAAAATCAAGTACCAAGCTGGTAAAGAGGGCAACAACAAGCTATAAAAATCAGATCCTCAAAACCCAAGGGTAACAGATTTATCAGACGAAGTATCCTGTTATAAAACAACCACACTTGAAAGATAAGACTGAAAATATATACAGGGAGTAAGGAAAACAAAAACGGAAACATGACACGTTTGTTTTCTAAATACGTAAAATAGAGCACACAAAAATTTTAAACCTGAAATGATCAAAATTAAATGACCTTGAATGATTGAACAGTTTCATGGCTAAGTGTAGCCTGAACTCACAAACCTTTCGGTTTGACCCGTGGTGTTTTTAAACAGATTGTCTTTAAACATAACAAGATTTCCGATCAAATTTAAAAACTGTTTGTAAACTGAGATCTCAGAATCCTGAGTAAATTCACAAGCTAATGATATGGCAACACCAGTTAGGAACTGCCCCATAACACCCCACTGAAACTCTTCTGTTGGCTTCAAACCCACTACAGCTGTCCCTTCATCACTGAGGCTGGGCTGAGAGGGAGACTGATGCCTCCAGAGTAGATTATGTACGCTAAGCTTTTCAGGTCATATTGTGTCTGCCACAAGTCCTTAACTCCATCATTGTAGCATGAAAACAGCCACAAGTAATTCTTAAATAAACATGTCAGTATGCTACAGTAAAATATAATATGCACACAATAGGGTCTGTACATGATCTCAAATTCACAGACAATGAAAGTAAAACTAACAAATGAGATTACATCTAACTCAAATGAATCAGCTTAGAAAAAAAGAACAATCAACAGAATAAGACAACCTATAGAGTATATATTTATAAACTCTATATGTGACAAGGGATTAATCCTGTACATAGAAAGAACTCAACTCAACATCAAAAAAGAAAATCTAACAAAAATTAGGCAAAAGGCCAGAATCAACATGTACCAAGACATTAAAATGGCTGTGTTTAAGGAACACTGCTGGGTACTAGTAATCACTCAGGATAAACAAATCCAAGTCACAATTGGGTCATCTCATCTTTATTAGAGTGCATTACAAAAAGATATTTTAATGTTGACAGGTGCAGGAAAAGCAGAATATTTTAAGACAATATTTATGGGAACTGTAAACGTGTATAGTCATTATAAAAATCCACCAATTTTTATAAAGGTGTGAACGTTATTTAAAAAATTATAGACAGAATTACCTCATGATCCGGCCAACTCAGGAATTTTTGTACATCCAAAGGAAATAGAATCAGCTCATTAAGGAAGTTTTTCCACTATCATGTTTACATGCAACAGCGTTCATAATGGCTAATGTAGTGCTCTTCACCTAAATGCCCATCCATGGTTGAATGGCTTAAATACATGTAGAATATGCACAATGAATACTACCCAACAATAGGAGGAAAGACGTTCTCTCACTTGAAATACAGATGGTGGATCTTGAGAGCATCATGCTAAGTGTTGTAAGTCAGGCACAGAGAGGCCAACACTTCACAATTTCAGTCATGTGTGAAGTGTAATAAAGTCCGTCTCATGAAAATAGAGAGCAGAACGGTTAGCAGAGGCTAAGGTGGCTGGAGGAATGGGGTTTATAGGTGGTGGGAAGACTTTGATTCAAGGATTCTACATAATCATGGTAAGACAAGAGAAATAGACTTAAGAGATGCATAGTACAAGCTGAGCACAGTGGCTATCCTGGCTGGTTTTTTTGGATTTTAATTTGTCCATTGCTGTGATAAAACACCATGACAACAACATAATGGAAAAACGGGGTTTCTTCTGCCTCAGAGTTTTCAAGTACAGTCATTATGGTAGGGAAGTCAGGGCACATAGGACATGAGATAGCTACTGGTCAGTTTGAACTCATAATCAAGAAGTGAGGAGCAAAGAAAACTGATGTTCAGCTAGCTTTCTTTCTATACAGTCCAGGTCCCAACTCCAGGACATGGTGCCACCCACTTCAGGATGGATTTTTCCTATCTCAGGGGACACATCTCAGCATGACTTCATGAAACTCATAGGCAAATGGGTGGAACTAGAAAATATCATCCTGAGTGAGGTAACCCAATCACAAAATACACACATGATATGCACTCACTGATAAGTGGATATTAGCCCAAAAGCTTGAAATACTCAAAATACAAGTCACAGACCTCATGAAGCTCAAGAAGGACAACCAAAGTACAGATGCTTCAGTACTTCTTAAATGGGGGAACAAAAATATTCATAGGAGGAGATATGGTGAAAAAGTTTGGAGCAGAGACTGAAGGAATGGCCTTTCAGAGCCTACCCCACCTGGGGATCCAGCCCATATATATATAGCCACCAAATCTAGACAATATTGATGAAGCCAAGTAGTGCATGCTGACAGGATGCAGCTGATATAGCTGTCTCCTGAGAGGCACAGCCAGAGTGTGACAAATACAGAGGTGAATGCTAGCAACACACCATTGAACTGAGAATGGGGTCCCCATTGCAGGAGTTAGAGAAATAATTGAAGGAGCTGAAGGACCTTGAAACCCCGTAAGAACAACAATACCAACCAACCAGAGCTCCCAGGGACTAAACCACCATCCAAAGTGAACACATGGACAGACACATAGCTCCAGATACATGTGTAGCAGAGGATGGCCTTGTTGGGCACCAATGGTAGGAGAAGCCCTTTGTCCTGCCAAGGCTGGACTCCCCAGTGTAGGAGAATGTCAGGGTGGGAAGGTAGGAAGGGAAGGTGGTTGGGGATGGGGAACACCTTCATAGAATAAGGGGGAGGGAGGATAGGATAGGGGGTTTATGGGTGGATAACCAGAAAAGGGAATAACATTTGAAATGTAAATAAAAAAATATCCAATAAGAAAAAGGAAAAAAAAGTAGTATTCCTAGAGGCTAGCCAATTGCCCATGGTTGTGCCTAGAAGCTTGTGTCCTAGAGAATTCTGGATGTTATCAAGTTGACAATATCAACCACCGTGGTGGCTCACACTTCTCTGTGTTCCCAACATTTGAGAGGATGAGGTAAGAGGACAGTCACAAGTTCAAGGCCATGCTAGAGTTACTAGTGAGTTAAATGAAGTTAAAAGTTCATTAATCAAAACAAGAAGAGGACTGGATTTCTGAATGAACTATAGTTTCCTGATCTTGGCTGCATATCTTTTCCTTACTCTACTGTTCTACACACACACACACACACACACACACACACACACACACACACACACACACACACAGTGGAGGAAAATAAGTGTGTACTCAGAGAATGGTGTGTTTCAAGCAAGGACTTCATTTGTCTTCCCTCCTTGAGCTCTACAGGCTTATCCATTTGTGGAACAGAATCTGAGCTATCTCTTTCAACCCTTTCAACCTATAAACTATGGAACTAGAAAAGAGACTACAGGGAAGGGATAGTGTTGAAGAGGGATGTGCAATAGGATAAAAATGATACGGAAGTGGAAAGGAAGCTGAGGTGGGGAAAAGAAGGTAAAAAGGGGGGTTGAGTGTTGCAAAGAGGAGAATTAGTAAAGCAAGTTTTGTCAGAAAATGCCATACATAATTAATAATATGTATGCTGATTAAGCCATTTTAATAAAAACATTAAGATTAAGTATGAACAAAATTATTCTTATGATAGTTATCAGTGGAGTGAAAGTCAGAACTCTCTCAGGTGTCGTACCCTCCTCTTGTCTCTCACTAGCCACTAAGCTTACATTCTGAGGTTCAGACAGATGTGTCAGGCAGTGTCTCTAGGTGGTTAAGCAAGTGGTGAGGGTTAAAAAGTTCACTCCTCCTATGGTTTCCTCTGCTACTCATTTCACTTAAATACCTGCTTTGTTTACTAAGTACATAACTGAATAAAATGTGAGGAGCTCTCCATAAGTTCTTTGAATGTCAAGATCATTTTTAAAAGTATTAATAGTGAAAGACTAGATGAATTCTATGGTATAAAGTCAACATCTAATCCGAAAGTTCACCACACATGGAACTCCAACGCAATTCATCAACATTTTTCTTTCCTTCTTTCCTTGGCTTAATCATAATGAAATATTTTATTGAATTTTTTTAAAAAAATGATAGTTCTAATAAAATGGGCCTCAGAAAGGAAATAGACAGACTTCTATGTGTTTTTATTTCTTAATCTCATTCTGAAGGACAATATTGTGTAGACAATCCCTTTAAATATAGTCTCTATAGACCTCTTGTTTATCTCACTCTCTGTGTACTTAAATGAGTAAAACTCATCTAAACCCATATATTTCTATAAACTAAATTACTCATATTAAACTATGCCATGGTTAGTCTTATGCTAACTTGACACAAATTGGAGACATTTGAGAAGAGGTATTCTCAAGTGGCAAAAACACCTCCATAAGATTTGCTTATAGGCAAGTCTGTGATGTATTTGCTTAATTATTGATTACTGTGGGAAACCGTAAGCCATAGTGGGTGGTACCAGTCCCGTGCAGGTGGTTCTGGGGTGCTGTAAGAAAATGGGCTGAGCAAAGAAATAAGTAGCACTCTTCCACAACCTCTACATCACTTTCTGTCTCCAGGTTTCTGTCTTGATATTCTGTCCTGAGTTCCTTAGTGATGGAGCATTGCCTAGAAGCTAAAATAAATCCTGTCCTCTTCCAGGTCACACTTTTGGTCATGGTGCTTTATCATAGCAATAGAAACTCTAACAAATACAAACTATCCTGGCAATTTTAAGAAGCATATTTTTTCAAGTATCTTTAACACTGCCCCTATTGAGATGAATCTCCCAGTTACTGTTTTATACTTGATGGTTGTTGTATAATCACATATACAATTAAAGTAAAGACATATATCTATGTGTTCATTAGTTCGGATTACATGACTGGATTCTGAAGAGTCCAATATGACCATCTGCTTGCTAGAGGGCCAGAGGACTTGATAACTGCTTAATCCAAAAAACTGGAGCTTCAGAACAGAGAGAGCAAGGGTAGCTAATGAAACAGTCCCACTCTAAGGCTGGAAGCCTAGAAGCTCAGCATGGGGGCCGGGGGATGTTGGTGTGATTCTGCAGTACAAAGTTAAAGAAGGTGAGGTCATCAGACTTCCATGGGTGATGACAGCAGCAGCAGACACACTTGCCAAGGAAGAGTGGCACTACACACACTAATTGGGCTCTCCTGTCATCTGTGTTCCATATAGCCTACAGAAAAGTGCCACCCACATTCACAGTAGGTCTTTTGAATGCCAATAATCTCTGGAAATTCCCTCAAAGACATCCACAAATATGCTTGCCTAATCTCCTAAGTATGTCTCAATCCAATCAAGTTGACAGTCAGTATTAACCATTGGTTACAGTTATCCACAAACTGTGGCAGAAAACAAAATCTGAAGCAGGACCTAAAATTGCTCATGCTTATTCAATGTGTTTCTTCACACAAACACAAATTAAATCTCAGAGACTGTGTGTCTTATGAGCTCAGGGTCTTGAGCAAAGCCCCTGCCCTGTGACTGCCTAACCAATAAGCTAACAATGACAGGAACAACTTTTTGATAATTTTCATTTTTATTTATGTGTATGTATATGTCTCTCTCTGTCTGTGTCTGTCTGTGTGTCTGTGTTGTGTGTCTGTGTCTGTCTGTGTGTCTGTGTTGTGTGTCTGTGTCTGTGTGTGTGTGTGTGTGTGTGTGTGAGTGTGTGTGTGTTAGTATATGCTACACGTGTGCAAGTGTCTGTGGAGACCAGAAGAGGGCATAGGATCCTCTGGAACTGAAGCTAAAGGGACTTAGTTGTAAGCCATCTGATGTGAGTGATGTAAATTAAGCATGGGTCTTCTACAAGAACAGTAGTGCTGCTAAACACTGACCCACTTCCTTAACCCCAGAAATACAATTTTAAAAGAAATACCTGTGACTATATACTGTGAAAGAGACAGCTCCTTCAACTAGGCTCAGGAAAGTTCATTGAAAATAATAGTAACTGATATTAAGAATAGAAAGTCTGAATCCATAGACTCTGCACTCCAATACATAAAATGTTAAATTTTCAACAACAGAATAAAGAAAATGGGTGAGGAGGAGGAAGAGAGAGAGAGAAGCAGGGGGCAGGATGCAAAGTACCAAGAAGGCATGACCCACATTAAAAGGGAAAAAATTAGTCAATAGACACAGCCTCTGATTGAGCCCAGATGGTAGATTTAGCAAAAACTTCAAAGTAGCTATTAAAAGAATGTTCAAGAAATTAAAGGAAAACCATGTCTAAGGAATGAAAGAAAAATATGAAGATAATTACTCAACAAATAAGTAATCACAATAGAAAACCAGGGACTATTTTAAAACCAAGTGAAAAGTCTATATTTGAAAAGTACAAGAACTTAAAAGAAAGAAAATCTTAATTGTCATGGGCTCAACAGCAGATAGGAGGTGGCAGAAGAAAGAATTCTTATGGACAGAGTCTGAAGACCAGAGAGAAATAAGATCAAAGAAAAATTAACAGACCTTGCAGACCCGTAAACAGGATCCAAATACAAATCCATATATAATGGAAGTTCCAGAACAGGGGCAGAACATAAAATATTTGGAGAGATAATGGTCCCCAAACCTCTCTATTTTGAGGAGAAACAAGAAATTTAATGAACATAAGACAGGTAAACTCAAGAAGTTCCACATCTATACATATTATTATATAACCACTATATAAAAGAAAGACAAACAAAACAGTCTTGAAAACATTATTAGGGATGTGACTCATCAAGTGTGGGGAAACCACATGAGTAACGAGCAGTTTGAAATCAGAACCAATGGCAGTTAGGAGGCACAGAATATCATAGCCAAAGACATGAAATGAAACTTGTCAAAGTTCTTTGTCTACCAAAATTTGTAAAACTAAGATAAAGCAAAGATTTTTCATGTAAAATAAAACCTCGAGAATTATTCTTGAGGCTTTTCTGAAAGAACACGTGTGGAAATCTCTGAGAGGAAAAGTACCTCTTGAAGGATAAACGTGTAGAAAATGTAAATGCTGGGGCTCGTTCTCCCCTTATGCTTTCAGTGAGCATTCATAAAATAATAACCATATTACAAATTTCTGGGTTTATAGAATCCGTATTATGATACTTATGGTAAGAGCTGAAAGGTCAGGGAAGAATTAGGCAGCAGCAACTGAAGAAAAGTTACTGTGTTTTAGGAAACTTAAGTCAATATCAATCAGAGGTAGAATACTATAAATCAAGATGAGATTATGACTCCCTCTGAATAACCACTGACAGAATATCTCAAATAAAACTAAAAGAATCAACAAAATAATGGTAATATACTGAATATATTGAGTTGGTAAAAAAGACAACAGTGAAGAAGTATTGAAAGAGATATGTAAACCAAACAGCAAACTTGGCCAATAAAAATTTACTATCACCAATTACACTAAATGTAAATGAATGTAAATATTTCTAGATGCAGAGAATATCAGAAAGAATAAAAATGTAGAAAAAATCATATACTACATAAAAGAAAAACCATTTTATTAAAAGATACAAATAGGTTGAAATTAAAAAGATTAAAAAAATTGTACCATGAAAACATGAATGAAAGAAAGCTGGGCCTCAGTGTACAACTGTTCCCAAACACTAAGAGAGTTAACTCCAAACTTGAAAAAATGTTTCCTGCACTACAAAGAAATATCACAAATCTATATCCAGGTATAATTTTGAGTCATTAACAAAAGTTAAAAAAGAGCAATTCAAAAATTATGATTAGCAACTTTGATATTGCTTTCACAATAGCAAGATAGAGTTCACTATTTCATATTATAATATATATGATATTATAGAATTTTCATTCAATCAAATAATAAGAACCTACATGTATTTGTGAAAGTACAGTCCATATTTTAAGGTATAAATCTCAAACTCAAATATTTAAAATCATTCAAACATGTTTTCTCATAACTGAATTAAAGTTTGAATAACTTAAAAAGCAAATTTAGATATCCCCAAACTAATGAAAATTAAATAACATTATTCTTTTACTATTTTTTCTTATTCACTTTACATCCTGTTCACTGCTCCTCTCCCAGTCACTCCCTCCCACAATCCTTCCCCCATCCCCCTTCCCTTCCCCTCTGTGCAGGTGAGGCCCTCTGGATATCCCCCAACTCTGGCACATCAAGTCTCTTCAAGGCTAGATACTTCCTCTCCCACTGAGGTCAAACAAGGCAGCCCGATTAGAAGAACATATCCCACATACAGGCAACAGCTTTGGGAATAGCCCTTACTCTGATTGTCTGGGACCCACATGAAGACCAAGCTGTACATCTGCTACATACGTGAAGGGAGGTACAGGTCCAGCCCATGTATGTTCTTTGGTTGGTGGTTCAGTCTCTGAGAGCCCTAAAAGTCCAGATTAGTTGATTCTATTGGTCTTCCTATGGAATTCCTGTCCCCTTAGAGGCCGCAATCCTTCCTCCTACTCTTCTATCGGAGTCCCCAAGCTCCATCCACAGTTTGGCTGTGGGTATCTGCATCTGTCTGAGTCAGCTAATATTATTCTTAATAACTCTTGAACCAAAAAGAAAATAAAAATATGTAGAAGAGTCTTTGAACTGAATAAAAATAAAAGTATAACGCTATCTTAATTTAGAACTTACGAGAATGTAGTATGGTATAGCTACTCATGTACACACATGAAGTGATTACAATGAGTACTTGGGAGCCTCAAGGCTTTCCTTCCATAGACAGTTGTCACTACATTTTCCATTGAGTTGCTTACTCCTTGTGGTTGACCAGAACACCCTAGAGGGTGGCCAGATTAATACAACACCATCTCTTCAGTTTCCTCATCCCTCACTGTTTTGGGGAGACCTCAAAATTTGTCAACGAAATAAAAATCGCACCTTTGTATGCACAGGATGATAGCAACCCGGCAGTGTGTTCCTTCTTTACAAAGGAAATGGAGCTGCACAAGCAGAATCCTCCCCATGTGTCTTCTACAGGAGGGATTTGTTAACAGAGAGCTGCATTCTTGCCTTTAAGCTGTGTTGTGGAGTTTGGGTCTGAAGAACGGAAAAGAATAAATTGTCTGGATGTATTCAAGAGAAAACACAGGGCCCTCTGGTGGTAGAATTGCTATACTCACGGTAAATTCCGCAACATAAGCCTTTTGCTGACACAATGACAAAAGCCCACACATTTCAAATCCAGAAGCTCTTAATCTTCAAATGGGCCTTTCTTTAACATGAGTATAAACTTTTCCTTATGTAGTTCGAGCCATGTGAGGGAAGCAAGGTTTCCTGGCAAGAGTTTTGAAACTAATGAATCTTTACCCAAGGCATAGCATGTCCTAAGTTACATCAAACTAAACTTGAGGTTAGAATCATTCTGATGGTACTTGGCCACCTCAATCAGAAAATGATTTTCAGGGTCAAAACAGTTTGCAAGCTTGAAGGGGCTTGAGACCCCTTATGAACAACAATGCCAAGCAGCTAGAGTTTCCAGGGACTAAGCCACTACCTAAAGACTATACATGGACTGATCCTGGACTCTGACCTCATAGGTAGCAATGAATATCCTAGTAAGAGCACCAGTGGAAGGGGAAGCCCTGGGTCCTGCTAAGACTGAACCCCCAGTGAACGTGATTGTTGGGGGGAGGCGGCAATGGGGGAGGGTTGGGAGGGGAACACCCATAAAGAAGGGGAAGGGGAGGGGTTAGGGGGATGTTGGCCCGGAAACCGGGAAAGGGGATAACATTCGAAATGTAAATAAGAAATACTCAGTTTAATAATAAAGTAAAATACATAATTAAAAAAAGAAATAAACTACAGATATGATATTATTTAAAAAAAAAAAACAGTTTGCAAGCACTGTCGCTTATTTGGGAAAGTGGCGGCACACTATACCCAACATTGGAATCTCTTCATTGTTAGGTAACTATGTTCTTGTAGCATTCCATCTAAGCATGTATCTTATAAGATACAATGGCATTGTTGAAATAAGTGGGAAACCTCATTTACTTTCTAGAAATATGTCTTTTGAACAATAAGCCAAATTAGCTTTGGTCACTGATGAGTCAAGAGAAATCTCCCACTGATCCCCATCTTTATCCAGCATCACACTACAGGAAAACAAGAAAACACAGAAGCCAGGACCATACTCCTTACCAGCCACAGACCAACCTCCTACAGAACTGAGGCAGCAAAGAGAGCAACAATTCCCTGTCTGCAGACTGAGTTTTCCTTCTACTTTTCAAGCGGGTTTTATTTGAAGATCATGGGTTTCCCCCAGTCCCAGCTGAGAGACACTACTTTCTGAAAGGGCAAATTGGCTTCAAATATACTGTGGGAAAACATTACCTAAGTGATAGGCGAGGTCGGCAGTGGGTTAGACATGTCCATTTTATGACTCCCAACATAAGCAAACTTTACCTAACCATGACTGGAGGGATTTCCTTACGGCTAGCACTGGATAGTTCTGCTGCTGAAGCCATCTCTCTTCTTCAGTTTCAATCACACATTTGCATCAGCTCTTTAAGAGAGCCATACCTCCAGACCTCCCAAAGAGGTATCTATTACCAGGAGTTCTAAAAAAACTGTTCTTTTAATTAGATACATTTATCTTTAATCCCTGTTTTGACAGAAACGCTAACATAAACATACACTACCAATACCTAAAACCTTGCTCATAGTGCGATTACTTATTATACTTGACAGAGCCACTTGGAAAAAAATCACTGTGACCTTTTTCCATCTTTGTGTAATCTCACGACGACCGAGTGTCGGAGCCTCACACTGAAACAGTGACATTTGCACCGAAAGAACAAGAATGATCCTTATGCTGCTTCTTTAAAGTGGCAATAAAAAAACCTAGTAAGACCTCCGGGCCTCCTGTGGAAGCAGCTGCAATATCAAGTGAAATAATTTCTGCAAGAACTGCAGTAATTATAAAACTCATTAAAGTTTACCTACACTTCACTCCTTGAGAGTTTCCACCAAGGACTTAGAAACCAGATGGTTCAAGATCAAGTCTTATAGATAGATTCCATGAAGCATGTCCACAGTCATGGGAACAACAGAAATATCATGATCTTTGCCATCTCGTCCTTCTTAAAACTGCATTTAAAGATCCCCAACAATGTAAGCAATGTAAGTGAAATTCAGATGAACTCTAGATACCAGGTCAAAAGCCAGTCTCCTTCTCTATTTTATGCTAAAGAGCAATTACTGCTTTTCCTTCCATATCTTTAATGAATGCATTTGCTTCCTACAGAGATATCCAGAGAGGGCTTGCACAATTTGCAAGCTTTGTTTTCTAAGCCCAGCCTTTTCTTATCAGTCTTATCTCTCCTTAGACCCCCGCCCCCACATTATACCTGGAACTTTCCAGTTTTCGATTCCTTAGCAATGAGAATCAAATCTCGATGTCTGAGTGGTCTTTTAATGCATGTAGAGAATTGAGCGAACTGATGATCCTGTGACCGGAGCTGAGATTTAGTGGTGGCCACTCTGGAGATGAGAGTCTGGGAAAGAAACATCCTATAAGTACATCTCAGACTTGTCTCTACCCACTGATTTAAGAGCTCTTTTGCTAAATTGCAGTCATGCCTTTCTGAAGTGTTAGATTTGTTGAAAAAAGGAGTTAGATTATTAGAAATATGAATATAAAGTGAGTAAGGCAGATAAATTCCTGTTAACAACAGCTTCTAGAGGAGGAAAATTGACCAAAGGCAATTGGGAGAAAGGAGGATAATAATCGAGGGGAAATGGATTTTCATGATGACTTTTGTAAGTGGCAGACATGAGTAGATGTGAGGACCACTAAGCAATTGAGACTTGATTATCAATGCTAAGGAATAAGAAAATGGGGTATAATGGGGATCTAAGGAGAGATAAGACTGAGAAGAAAAGTCAGGGCATAGAAAATAAAGCTTGCAGTTAAAGCAATGTGACCTTTTCCCCTAAGTGAAGGAAGCTACCATCTGTACAACCTTTGTATCTAGAATTGACTGTGTAGATTTAGAATTTATGGCTAATAAATTTTCAGCCAAGGATGAAATATTTTAGGATGGCCTGGAGATACAAATATGTAAAAATTTACCACATAGGTTTAGTTTTAGAGAGTCCCAGAAACAACCTTACATGTGGCCTGTCCTTCCAGATAGTTCTCTCATAGATTCTATCTAGAGTTAGGTGAATAAGGTCAAATCCAAGCTTTATAACTCACAAGCTGCAATATTCTGAGTAGAGTGCTCAATATCAATATTATACTGATTCTCACAGCACTGTTTCAAATGACAGTAACATTTTATATTGCAAGGACCTTGTGAATGAGCACTAAATGTGTCAGAATTTTAAAAATACCTAAGATCACCTGAAATGAACTCAGACAATCTCTTAGTAGTCCTAATGTCAGTGAGACAGACATCTAGATAGTAAGTCAGTTTCCTCACTTTGACCAACTCGTAGAGGTAGTCTGCACTCTGCTCCTCATAGCCATTATTTCAAAGTGCTGCAGAGTCTTACTAATTAAAATCACAAGTAATATGATAAGCTTTCAAATATTTTAGATACATGTGAATATTATGACTCCATTCCAAAGGTTAACTATAATTGTTTGGTTTGCTTTCATATTTACAACTCACAAGCTTTTACAGTAGAATAACTCCCATAAATAATGACAAGTAAGAGGGAAGGGGAGAAGGGAAAGAAGGAAAGAAGGATGAAGAGAATGGGAAAGAGATACCTTATTGGCTGATTTCCACTGCTTTATAAGAAGAAAGACAAATTTATGGGGGTAATGCCCACATGTCCAAATCTAGTGTCTCTGTTGTCTACTTTCCCTGTAATGCCTCAATCAAGCAGTAGTAAAGTCTTTCCATGTGTAGTCCCTTAAAAATGGGACATTCAGCTGAAATGACTTTGAGGTTCTGAAACAGAATTCTGTGCACAGAGAAGAGTCAAGTTACTGTTCCTTCTGTTGTGAGAGTCCAGCAACTGAAAGGGAGAAGGGTTTTTTAAACTTCAGGAGGTTGGTTTTGGCATCACAGCCAAAATCCTGAGGGACCCAGAACACATCATTTACACCACAAAGTAAGAATGAATGCCAGGTGATGTAATGCATCCACCCACCCAAAAGGAAAAGAGGCCCCTGTCATCTTGGACTAGAAAGAAATAGTACCCACTACCTCCCTGCTGATACTCATCCGTAACCTGGCTGAACCCAAAAGACCTTGATAGCATAAGACACTGGGTAGCCAGAGGAAGGGCTCAGCAGAACAGATGACTTCTGGGTTGCCTCCCAGAGCATAAGCTGGAAGGCTGCAGGCCAGTGAGGAAGGACTCTTTCAGCATCCCAGCTGGACTAAGTCATTAGCCCCTACTAGTTAGAAAGGAAGTGTTACTGGACAAGGTAGTAACTTTGCGAAGCTGGCAGGATCAAGCCATAGCAAACAGAGGCTGAAAAATATTTCGGGGAAGACGGGCTTCATGGAGCTCTGCACGCCCCCATGTTCTATAGAGGAAACGTCCAGACCCAGCCTCTCACACCCTACTGCAAGCACACACTTGGGTATCTAGAAAAGCTGGTCAACCCAAGAGAGATCAGAAGGGCCTCCTAGTTGGTAAGAGAACAGAGAACTAGGACCAAACCAAGCCTCAGGAATTAGCAAAGTCCAAGCTTGAGGACTGAAATACAGCTAGGTATCAACCAAAAGAGACCAAAGAAAGGTACACACCAGACGCCACATACCACTCCTACATGTTATGTGTGATGGACTCCCCATAGAGAAGAAAGACAAGGGGAAATCTAGAGAGAATGTGAGCTTGGATAATTAATGTCTATTCCAGCCTCATAAAAGACCAAGACTAAGTTAGTGAAAATCCTAGAACTGAAAGAATTGCCTACTATGAAGCCAAGAGGAGTTCTTTAATTGGGTTTAATCTAGTTATAAATCAAAAGGCTACCTTTTCTGCCAGTGTGCCCAGACTTGTTACTATAAAAATGACATTTTCTTCATTAGTCTTAAGGAAATGTAGAATTCTATCAGTGCAGTAAACCTCCTCAATAGGATATTGTATTCGAGTCAGATTTCTCTTCCACAAGTCAGGAAATTTAAAGAAGATATATGTCCATGACAGGTGGAGAAGCTTCGAAACAAATGGGCATTGGTCTTACCAGTTGCTGGGAAGTCTGTGAAGGCCTCATTGGTGACCTACACTGTGTGTGAGGGCTGCAGCAGTGAGCTGACAGGCAGCTTACGGGCCACCTGGAATAGCTTTGTGAGCCACGCATGGCTCATGATAGAACAGGTAGGGAGCCATGGGGAGGAAGGGGAAGCAATAAAGTCAATAAAATGCTTCAGTGTTGTGGAGAGCTGGAGCCGCAAGAAGTTGAAATACAATAAAAAAAAGGGGGGGAAACAGAAAAATTAAGAAACAGATTCTTTGGAATCACAGGGGATTCTTCAAAGACCAGGAAATAAGAGATATCATCCCCCCGTCCATTAAATAGATCAAGGAAAGGAAACCAACTGAGAAAGCAATCAAGCACTGAATGGAATGGAACTTTCAGGGAACAGTGCAAAAGACAGTCCTGAACATATGGTTGCTGCTCAAATTCTTAAGAAAAATTAAGACCTTTAAAAATCAAGTGGAAGTAAAAGACAAAGCAAATAGAAAAATGAGAAGAGCCAAACTTCTCACAAGAGAACTTATACTAAATAATTTATGTGTAAAGTTGTTCTTTTAAACAATATACAATTTGTCTGAGAGAATTCTAACTTTAGTGTAGCAGAAAGAGTTTAAGAAGTGACTATTGCCTTCCCGTTTCCATCTGCTCCCAGAGCTAAGGCTGTCCCATAGCCCTCCAGACCCAAAACCTGCCCAGAGATAGCTGATCTCCCAGCAGTGCTCTCACTCTTAAGTGCATGGGTGAAATTCCACTTTTGTTCCACTGACTGTCCAAAGAAAAACTCAACAGGAGTGCACAGGGCAGAAAGAACTGCAGAGGACACTGGAGCAGGACCTTTCTGGTATCCATCTGCACCCAGAGCTAAGGCTGTCCCACAACACCCCAGATCCAAAACCTGACTGAAGAGAACTGATCTCCTAGGAGTTCTCTAACTCCTAAGATCACACGCTCACAGGCCCACAGGAAAGATAAGCTCCAGCCAGAGACAGCAAGACCAACTGACACCAGAGAAAACCAGATGGCAAGAGGCAAGGGCAAGAATATAAGAAACAGAAACCAACTTGGCATCATCAGAACCCAGTTCTCCCACAATAGCAAGTCCTGGATATCCCAACACACTGGAAAAGCAAGATTTGAATTTAAAATCACATCTCATGATGATGATAGAAAACTTTAAGAAGGACATAAATAACTCACTTAAAGAAATACAGGAGAACACAGTAAACAAGTAGAAGCGCTTAAAGAGGAAAAACAAAATTCCCTTAAAGAAGTATAGGAAAACACAACCAAACAGATGAAGAAATTAAACAAAACCATCCAGGATCTAAAAATGGAAAAAGAAACAATAAAGAAATTCCAAAGAGATGCAAACCTGGACATAGAACACCTAGGAAAGAGATCAAGAGTCATAAACACAAACATAACCAACAGAATACATGAGATTGAGGAGAGAACCTCAGGGGCAGAAGATACCATAGAAATTATTGACAAAATAGTCAAAGAAAATGCAAAATTCAAAAAGGTAGCCAAAAGCATCCAGGAAATCCAAGACGTAATGAGAAGACCAAACATAAAGATAATGGGTATAGAAGAGAGCAATGATTCCCAAATTAAGGGCCAATAAATATATTCAACAAAATTATAAAAGAAAACTTCCCTAACCTAAAGAAAGGTATGCTCATGAACATACAAGAAGCCTACAGAACTCCAAATAGATTGGACCAGAAAAGAATTCCTCCTGTCACATAATAGTCAAAACACCAAATGCACAAAACAAAGAAAGAATATTAAAAGCAGTTAGGGGGAATGGTCAAGTAACATATAAAGGCAGACCTACCAGAATTACACCAGACTTCTCATCAGAGACTATGAAAGCCAGAAGATTCTGGGCAGATGTCATACAGACACTAAGAGAACACAAATGCCTGCCCAGGGTAATATATACAGCAAAACACTCAATTAACATAGATAGAGATAGTCCATGACAAAACCAAATTTACACAATATCTTTCCACAAATCCAGTCCTACAGAGGAAAACTCCAACACAAGGAGGAAAGCTACACTATAGAAAAAGCAAGAAAGAAATCTACTTTCAACAAGCCCAAAAGAAAGTAGCCACACAGACCTAATTCCACCTCTAACAACAAAAATAACAAGAAGCAACGATCACTTTGCCTTAATATCTGTTAATGAAATCAATTCCCCAATAAAAAGACATAGACCAACAGAATGGATAAACATGACCCATTTTCCTACATACAGGAAATGCACCTCAGTGACAAAGACAAACATTACCTCAGGGTAAAAGGCTAGGAAAATTTTTTCCAAGCATATGGTCCTAAGAAACAAACTGGAGTAGCTATTCTAATATTGAATAAAATTAACTTTGAACCAAAGTTATCAGAAAAGATAAGGAAGGACACTTCATACTCATCGAAGGAAAAATATACCAAGATGAACTCTTAATTTTGAACATCAATGCTCCAAATGCAAGAGCACTCACACTCACACTCACACTCACACTCACACTCACATGAGAAACTTTACTAAAGCTCAAAGCACACATTGCTCCTCACACAATAATAGTGGAAGAACAGAAACTAAACAGAGACACACAGAAACTAACAGAAGTTATGAACCAAATGGATTTAACAAATATCTATAGAACATTTCATATAGAAGGTATATCTATAGAAATACCTTCTTCTCAGCACCTCATGGTACTTTCTCCAAAACTGACAATATAATCAATATAATTGACAAACAGACCTCAACAAATACAAGAAGATTGAAAAAACCTCATGTATCCTATCAGATCACCATGTACTTCAATAAGAACAAAAACAACAGAAAGCACACATACATATGGAAGCAGAACAATGATCTACTCAATGGCATCTTGGTCAAGGAAGAAATAAAGAAAGAAATTAAAGACTTCATAGAATTTAGTAAAAATGAAGACACAACATACCCAAACTTAAGGGACGCAGTAAAAGCCGTGCTAAAAGGAAAACTCAAAGCTCTGAGTGCATCCAAAAAGAAATAGGAGAGAGCATACATTAGCAGCTTGACAGTACGTGTGAAAACTCTAGAACAAAATAAGCAAATACACCCAAGATGGTGTAATCAAAATCAGAGGTGAAATCAACCAAGTAGAAACAACAACAACAAAAAAAAACTATACAAAGAATCAACAAAATCAGGAGCTTGTTCTTTGAGAATCAGCAAGATGGATAACCCCTTAGCCAGTTTAACCAGAGGGCACAGAGAGAGTATCCAAATGAACAAAATCAAAAATGAAAAGGGAGACAAAACAACAGAAACTGAGGAAATTCAAAAATTATCAGATTCTATTACAAAAGCCCACAGTCAACAAAACTGGAAAATCTGGAAGAAATGGACAATTTTCTAGGCAGATGTCAGGTACCAAAGTTAAATCGGGATCACATAAACCATGTAAACAGTCCCATCACCCCTAATGAAATAGAAGCAGTCATCAAGTCTCCCAACCACAAAAAACCAGGACCAGATTGATTTACTGCAGAATTCTTTAAGACCTTCATAGAAGACCTAATATCAATACTCTCCAAACTATTCCACGAAAAAGAAACAGAAGGACACTACCCAATTCATTCTATGAAGCTACAATTACACTTATACCTAAACCATACAAAGACACCAAACAAAAAAAGAGAACTTCAGATCAATTTCCCTCATGAACATCAAGGCCAAAATACTCAATAAGATTCTCACAAACCAAATCCAAGAACACATCAAAATATCATCCACCATCATCAAGTAGGCTTCATCCCAGGGATGCAAGGATGGTTCAATATATGGAAATCCATCAATGTCATCCACTATATTAACAGAGTCAAACAAACAAATAAAAAAACCACATGATTTTCTCATTGGATGCTGAGAAAGCATTTGACAACATTCAACATCCCTTCATGATAAAAGTCTTGGAAAGATCAGGAATTCAAGCCCATACCTTGTCATAGTAAAAGCCATATACAACAAACCAATAGCCAACATCAAACTAAATGGTGGGAAACTTGAGGCAATCCCACTAAAATCAGGGACTAGACAAGACTGCCTACTCTCTCCCTACCTATTCAATATAGTACTTGAAGTCCCAGCCAGACCAATTAGACAACAAAAAGAGATGAAGGGATACAAATTGGAAATAAAGAAGTCAAAATATTGCTATTTGGAAATGATATGATAGTATACTTATATGACCCCAAAAATTCCACCAGAGAACTCCTACAGTTGATAAACAACTTCAGCAATGTGGCTAGATATAAAATTAACAAAAAACAAATAAACTCGAAGGATTAGCAGGCTGAAAAAGAAGTTAGGGTAATGACACCCTTCACGATAGTCACAAATATTATAAAATACCACAGTGTGACTCTAAACAAGCATGTGAAAGCACTGTAGGACAAGAATTTCAAGTCTCTGAAGAAAGAAATGGAAGAAGATCTCAGAAGATGGAAAGATATCCCATGCTCATGGATTGGCAGGATTAATATAGTAAAAATGGCCATCTTGCCAAAAGCAATCTACAGATTCAATGCAATCCCCATCAAAATTCCAATTCAATTCTTCCTAGAGTAAAAAATCAATTTGCAAATTCATTTGGAATAACAAAACCCCAGGATATCAAAAACTATTCTCAACAATAAAAGAACTTCTGGGGGAATCATCATCACTGACCTCAAGCTGTATTACAGAGCAATAGTGATAAAAATTGTATGATATTGGTACAGAGACAATGGAAGAGAATTGAAGACCCAGAAATGAACCCACACACCTATGGTCACTTGATCTTTGACAAAGGAACTAAAACCATCCAGTAGAAAAAAGATAGCATTTTCAACAAATGGTGCTGGTTCAACTGGAGGTCAGCAGGTAGATGAATGCAAATTGATCCATTCTTATTTCCCTATACAAAGCCCAAGTCCAAATGGATCAAGGACTTCTACATAAAACCAGATACACTCAAACTAATAGAAGAAAAAGTGGGGAAGAGTCTCGAACACATTGGCACTAGGGAAATTTTCCTGAACAGAACACCGATGGCTTATGCATCAAGAATAAACAAATGAGACCTCATAAAATTGAAAAGCTTCTGTAAGGCAAAGGACACTGTCAATAAGACAAAATGGCAACCAACAGATTGGGAAAAGATCTTTACCAATCCTACATTTGATAGAGGGCTAATATCCAAAGTATACAAAGAACTCAACAAGTTAGACTCCAGAGAATCAAATAACTATTTTAAACGAGCTATAGAGTTAAACAAAGAATTCTCAACTGAGGAATATTGAATAGCTAAGAAGCACCTAAAGAAATGTTCCACATCCTTAATCATCAGGAAATGGAAATCAAAACAGCCCTGAGATTCTACCTCACAGTAGTCATAATGGCTAAGATAAACAAAAACTCAGGTGAATTTTCTGCCTGGGCCAGAGCTGACACAGTCCCACAGCTCTCTATACCCAGATCCCATGGGGGAGAGAGCTGGACTCTCAGAAGTGGGGACAATCATGAGAGCTCTGGGGAAACCGCTACTTCTGCTCACCTTCCTGACCCAAGAGGAACCTGCCTAGAGCTCTCTGGACATAGGAACGTAACCAAAATATATTATGCCAATAAGTAAAATATTGAATAAAAAACAAGCCAGAGAAAATATATACAATTTGGTTGTGCATATAAATTTTAAGGTAAGTAATTTTAAACTATATAATTTAGGTATGTATAAGCAGCAAAAATGTAAATGACCTTTTCTTTTAATACATCAGAATAATGGTTACTTTAAGAAGTGGCTTAATAATTATATTATGTATAATTTTCTAAATAATGGGGAAATAGTTAATAATAACCTAGGGCCAGTAAAATAGCTCCATGGTAAATGTACTTGCCACAAAGTCTGATGTCCTAAGTGCCATCCTTAGGACCCACATGATCAAGAAGAATGGTGGCTCCTACATGTTGTCTTCTGACTTTCAGATGTATAGTCTGGAACATACATGCATGCACACACAGAAAAATGAATGAGACCAAAATGTAAATGACGATTTATTTAAAAACAAGGCTAACTTTAAGAAAGTTAAATAGAAATCAGTATAATGTAAATACAAGAAATTCAACATTGGAAATGAACTATTATTGAAGAAGAAAAATGGTGACAGTGTATTCAATACTATTCCTGGAAGAAAAAAAAATAATCTGGAGTATAAAAATAAATAACATAAAGTAAGTTGACAGCTTACGTAGATTTGGTCATATTTGGAAATAATCTCACTTTTGTTAAACTTGAACAGTCCAACTGTTAGAAGCTCTTGAAGGCAAAAATACATTGGACTTAAATCAAATAGAAGGACGAATGGTTCTTAAAGAGATAATGAAGATGAGTTCTAAAGCCTATGTACAATTTATCCTAACAAAGATGAGGCAGGCAATGAGAACAGCAAAGGGGACATTGTAGGTGAGGAAGGATCTGGACTCATTCCAGAAACTGAAAGGGACCTCCTTTGCAGGACAAGGGTAACATTCAAGGTGGCAAAGGAGCAAGGCTGTTGGAGCAAAAATAAGAGGAATTTAATGTGTTGATTAATCTCAATTGTCAAGAGGATGAAATAGAGAACCTCCCAGGAGAAAGGCCTTTAGTCATTCTTGTGGAGAAGTATCTCAGTTAGGTGGCCTAACCTGCCCGTAATGTATGGCATCATTTCCTGGCTAGGGTTCCTGTCATGTATGAAAGGTAGACCATGGGTCTAGCACAGCATCATTACTTTGCTTTCTGGTTGTGCATGCAGTATTCCCAGCTGCTTCACCCTCCTGCAGCCACTGGAAAATGAGACCTTTGAATTGTGAGCTGAAACAAATCTTTTCTCCCTTGAGTTGCTTTGGTTGGGCATATGAGAAGACAGTGCTTTTCCAGGGTGTAATTTATTTACCCCCTTTATTGTAAGAAAAAGCCTGACTCCTTATGACTAGCTGACCTAATGTAGTTTCTTCATGATGACACAAAGAATGGCGACTTTGACATAAACAGCCACAGCATCCTTAAACTGCCCATTCTGTTTTTTTTTTATATGCAATACATACATTGTTTAACATAGACAGTTGAAAGGACAGATATGAACCTGATGCTTTAAGAGAAATTCTTCATTTTCTAGAGCTGAAGGACGCAGATGGTCCACATACAACTTCGGGGCATTCGTCACTCCTTTTTGAAGCAGTAAAGGTTTCTTTCCCTCACTTTTTAAAAACATCTCCAATTATAGATGTATATGAGGCTATGTAGACCAGCCTGGCCTCACAGTTCATTTGATTTCTTATATTCATCATGGCTGAAAGAGAAAATAGAAAGTGGAACGATGGGTAATTGTTTTCATTACTTGGTAAATCTTGTCAAAAACAGAATCAACTATGCTGATGGTGTAAATACACCTAAACATGCTAAAAATACCTCCTTTGTCCTAGCTCAATATTTGTTGGCTTCTGTCCTAAATGCAATTCAATCACTCATATCTCATGCAATGGTATGCAAGCTAAACTCACCTAGATTCTATATAAAACTTATCCAAAAGCTTCAGACACAGCCTTATTTTCACCTTGCTCCTTCTAGTCCTCTTTATGTATTTTACCTTTTATTAACAAACTAGTCATGTCAACGTTTGAATAGTATGAGCAATAGATTGTTCAAGAAACAAAGAATGACCATACTGCTGATGTAACAAAAGTAAATCCACAGTGAAAATCAACCCAGGTAATTCAACATAACAAATTCATGATGAATTCCTACAGTAAATATAAATGATAGGCAGATGTGCAGATAGACCTGTTTTTGTCTCAAAGTCTATCTTTGTGAAATTGTGAAATTGAACAGTCATAGAAAGGTCAGGGTTGTTTTAAACTCTAAGAGCGTAATTTCTATTTTAAAAGCATCTTGCTCCCTGGATTCTCTTCTGTAATGTCCTTCCATTTCTTCCTTGGGCTCATGAAGCCCATGCAGGTAAGGGTAGATTTCACCTACTAATTGTCATACTAAGAGAATGAGAAAAATTTAAGACACATGGTATAGCCACAGATTTAAGATAAGTATTGAGTTCTTTCTCATATGTGGTGTAGCAGGAGCCATCCCAAGATAACAGACGTACAGGCAAATAAGATTGGGGTTCAAGAAAAGAGGTCATCAAGATGTCAACTTTGGCATGAGGCCATGGAATTTGTGAGAAGAATAATTCTCAAGAATCTACCCTTTACTGTGATACTTTTCTGTTCCATTCAAATTTCTAATACAATATACAAACAAATAAAATAAAGAGAGAGTTTTCCATCCTTGGAAAAGGCCTCAGATTTTTTCAGAATTCTTCCTTCCATCTTTCTTAACCTATCACCTGGCCATGGCAAGTAGTCAAAAGAAGAGAAACCTGGATGTGGGGACCCAATCTCTGGCCATCACCTTTGTGTGGCAAGTACCTTGCTCACTGAGCTATCTCTGCAATGCTCGATGTCCCTCCTCTTTCATTGCAAATCTGCTTGTACTGCCCAATTTTGCTTCTGAAGTTTCCCTTCCCACTCTCTCAAGTCCCTGAGTCTGGCTTTACATGCCATCAATTCATTCTTTTCATAATTTCTCAGCATACACTCTTCTATGGAAATATGGAAGTAGATGGGTTCCTAAAACAGAAGAATTTGTTCAACTATTCCAGACAGTTCTTTCTCTCTCTCTCTCTCTCTCTCTCTCTCTCTCTCTCTCTCTCTCTCTCTCTCTCTCTCTCTCTCTCTCTCTCTCTCTCCACATACACACACCACACACCTGTATCTACCTCCAAGTAAGAAGAGAGAATATTTAATTATAATTGCTCAGCCTAATGAAAATTAATCTGTCAATGTGTGTGTGTGTGTGTGTGTGTGTGTGTGTGTGTGTGTGTGTGTGTGTGTGTGTGTGTATCCACTTTCCTTCAAGTCTCTTGACCTTGACATGAAGAAAATTCCAAGCCATGTTCTTTTGGGCAAAGGTTTCTCTTATCTAAATATACGTTTTGAAGCCAGTAGGAAGAACTTGTTGATAAGTGTTTCAACACTATGCTTTATTAAAACAAGTTATTTCTGTTGTTTACTGTGTGCTTGGGCCCTGATGGAAGGCAGATCTTCACTGGTACATTTTTGTGCAAATTCCTTGCCTTTCTGTTTATAAAAGAAAGTGAAGACCTTTCAGGGCTATTTGTTACCACGCCCCAGTAGCCAACAATGAAGATTATCAACTGCTTAGGTTTTCACTTCCTCATTAGCTTTCCTAGAAGCAGGCGCTGCCCCCAAACCCAAAGCTCTCCTCCCATTTAGCTTTCCTCATTCCATTTGACTCAGTGCCACTTAGATGATGGAGCATGGTGAAGCTCAAGCGAGCCTTGGATCTATCTTTCACACAAAGAGAGTAACCTGAGTAGGCTTTCTGCAGGACAAACGAATTATCTACTTCTCATGGAGCCTTTTTAGAGGATTACAAAATGAAGGCTGTCTCGCCCAAACCCATCTTGAATCTATTCCCAAACACACTGACTTCTCTCATTCCCAAGGTGAGATTCTTTTTCAGTAATGATATTTCCCAGCCTTTGACTGAGAGAATCCAGAACACACATGCATACAGTATCTCCATGTATTAGTAATGGTGAGCCTTACATAGATGACGACTTATTATTATTATTATTATTATTATTATTATTATTATTATAAAAGTGGTATTTTTAATATGCTTGTATAATATAGGCGTTGGTAACACACTTCATTCCGTAAAAAATTAAATAGCTTCTCAGGTATCCTATAGCTATTATGCTGCTGTCCACTTTAATTGAAGAAAATTTTACTGGTAAGATTTGGGACATACGGGTAATATTGAAATATTGCAATTTTCCTCACTGATATGTACAGGATTCCTGTGTGCATTTCACAGGGAAAGGAGTGAGGAATGGAAAAAGTAACTCAGGAGCCCCATGTCACATACCCTGTCAACATGACCCTCAGAACACTCTTGACTTGGAATCTTTTGATCTAATGACATTAGGATAGTCTACTCATAAGAGAGAAGAAACGTGGATATTTTCTCAGGCAATAAATGCTTTCAGAATACTTCAACTTTGTTCAATAATCTACAGGAGCTACTGTGAGAGAAAGATGAACAGGCACGTTGTGCCTGGCTCTCCTCAACACAGGGTTCCAAAGTGATCCTTGTAAAGCTAGTCGTTTCCTGAACCTCACTTTAACAGAAAATGTATCATTTCCCTAGGCCATATTTAGGTACCACCATTGGGCAGGTAACTCAGGATACAATTCCAAAGCCATAATATTCCTAATTCAACTTGGACATGGAAACCACTGTCCACTATGCATCGTCTGCTTTGTACCACCCAAATTCACTTCATAGAAGATTTTTTTATCCTAGTTCCCCACCAGTTCTTTCTAATTGCCTCTAATACCTATCACAAAGTCTAACTTTCAGGAACACTGAATTTGTCATCACAGTCCACTGAAGCACTGACGATTATGTAATGCAGATACACAAAGAGGTGTTTGTCACTGGCCCTGCTAAAGACCAGAAGAGCTAATCTCCCTTCTGTGATTCAGTTGCAGGGAAAGAGAGGTTCTGTTTCTTAAATATATATATATATATATACCAGTGGCTAGATTAACAAATAGTCTTTTTCAAGTTAGGTCATCTTTGACAGTTATGTAGAAGCTGACCAGGAAATTCAAGAGCAATGTAAAATCAGTTTGCTCAGTAAACCTGCGGAAGAGATTTGATCTTGAAGTTGAATGTGCGTGGTCCTCCTTACCCAAGAACATTTAGAAAGACTAACTGGATCTAAGTGTGGCTTGACTGTTGTTTTTAAGTACAAGAAGCAAAACCACTGACTGTTCCTAAGTCTTGTAGAATTGAAACTGTTGACTCACCAGTACCATTCAAATTTACCAAGACACACAGAAGGAAACACTTCCCAGGACTATCAATTGAGTAGAAGAATCAGAACAATTCTTTATCTAATGCTTTCATGCCGATGGGTGGGACTTTCTTCCTTGAAGCCCCATCTCGCTACATCTCTATTCCAGCTGGTCCACACTGCCAAGATCTAAGTGGTAACTATGTGTAATTTTTTTCCACCGAGCCTTGAACTAGCCAAAGAGCGAAGAGAATAGAAGATGAAAGAACTCAGAATCTTGAGCCTGAGTAAATAATCACCAAAATTAGGTTCCTTTCCCAGTGTAAACCCTACCTCCTCTATGAAAGTACAGCTTGGAGGGGAGGCTGTTCTCAGCAACTCTCAATCAGAGGAAAGACGACGTAACTAAGAGAATGTGAATGTCATTCATGCTTGAGTACAGGAACCGGAGGAGAGGGTAAGGAGAAAAACAGAAGTAAGTGCCTCTTCACAGAACTTAGTCTCAGACTTGAAGAAGCAAGGTTGGCCAATGGGACATGTGCCAGGGCACAGGTAAGCTGAGACTTGTTAGCTCTACAAAGGACATGCATGTGAGAAGGCCTTGAAAATAGTCATTGACAGACAGGAACCCTAAGTACAAAAATGAGGATAAACCTGAAGCCAATTGGAAAGTGACTGGTACCAGAACACCGAGATGTTTGGTACCGAATGATTTTAACTGAGTGGGTTTTGCTCTGTTGGTGACTTTCTGGGGATATAATTCAGAACCCTCTGCTTTTTTAAAAAAATATATATAAATTAACAAACAAAAATCTATTCATCCATAGAAACAATGTTTTCAGGTATCACATGGGAACCAGACAAGACACAGAATTCAAGCAGTGGCTGCTGAGGTTAAGCAAGTGTTCATTTGCTAGTAGACATGGGTAAAGGTCCTAATATCATTTGCCTCTAGAAAAAAAATAGACATAGGTTAGCTCACAGAAATTAGTAACAGGATCGAGTGAGAGAGCCAGACTATTAGTGTTCATGCTTTTGTTCATATATGAAATGCAAATATCCCTCCTTACTAAATTTATAACTACTTTTTATATTTTTTAAAAGGCAACACTCCATGTGGGGAAATATCGATAAGCAGCTGAAATGCTAAAGAGAAACGAACGCAACTTCTATGCAGCCAAATGACAGCAACAAAAAAGGTCGGTGGAAAGAAAAATGAGGAGGAATTAAAAAGGATCCGAGAGATTATCATAATGGTGCCTGAGGTCAAAAAACGAAAGGCGGAAATGTAGACTATCAATCATGTGACCTCCTGGCAGTCTGCTACAACTCACTTCGTGGCTGTTGTTTTTAAAAGCCACAAATTATAACGTCTCCCTGAAAAGTTTAACTGTCAGTGATCCCTACTTAAAACACGAATCCATTTTACAGTATCTGTGTCCTGCGCACCTTTCTTCCCCACGGGGCGCTTTGCTCTGCGATGCCAGGTTCCTCTTTGCTCTCTGAGGTCAGGTCCCTTGGTAATTTTTTTTTTTTTCACTACTGAAGTTCCGACCTCTGGAACTTTGCCTGATGCTGTAAATGCTAAATAAATATCCTAGGGAGGAAAGTGGAAGGAAGGAAGGAGAAAAGCCAGAGAGGAAAGAGGAAGGGAGGAGGGGAGATAGCATGGAATTTTAAGCAATAATCCGGATTCCTAATTTCTAAGTAGCATAATTTGGTCTAAATAAACTTATTTGTAAATATTTTGAGGGAGCATTAATATCACTGATGCACCCAGAATTATGGGCGTGCACAAAAGAATAACTCACGTAGTGAAATAAAAGACTCATTCATAACATTTGGAAAACATGAGTTCACACGGAATGTCAATTTAACATGGAAGGAGCTAGAATTTTGGTAATGTTACAACAACTGAACCAACTGAATAATTAAATGAAATAATGTAAGAGTCTTCGAATATAAATACTAAGTATTTTGATATTAGTTCTTCTTGGAATGTTTATGGTTATATTTTTCATTTCTGTGCTTCATACTTCATTAGAATTCTCGTAAAAGAAGTAAATTGAAATTAACCTTACAACAGCCTTTGGAAGACTAATAAAGTACCAGGTCCAAGAACAGCATGGCATTAAGGTATGGCCTTCAATTCAAAAGATATGGGTGTTTAATCCCAGTAGTATCTTCAACCAAATATGTTTTGAATTCTTCAACTATAAATAGAAAGTAATAAATTAACTCATTCAAATTGCAAAATTTGATAATAAATAGGAACATCAGAAAATCAACAACAATAGTTTGTCTTCCCATTGTTCAGAGACTTTTTAAGTTATTTATTTACATCCCAATCACAGTTTCCCCTCCCTCCTCTCCACCTAGTCCCTCCCTCTCATCTCACTTTCTCTACCCCATCTATCCCTCCTCCCTTTCTCTCAGAAAAGGGGAGGCTTCCCATGAGTATCACCCAGCTTTGACCATACCAAGTTACCATAACTAGGTGTGTCTTCTTTTAGTGAGGCTAAGCAAGGCAGCCCAGTCAGGGAAAAGGGATACGAAGGCAGACAACAAAATCAGAGACAGCTCCTGCTCCTGCTTTAGGAGCCTCACATGAAGACCCAGCAGCATAATTGTCACATATGTGCACAGAGGGCCTAGGTCACTCCCATACATGCTCTATGGTTGGCAGTTGAGCCTCTGTGGGACTGTATGAACTCAGGTTAGTTGATTTTGTAGATGTTTCTTGTGGTGCTCTTGACTCCTCTGCCTCCTTCAATCCTTCCTTCCCTTCTTGCTCAAGATTCCCCACACTCCCTTCTTTTAAACAATTCACTTTTATCCTATTATTTCCTTTAATTCAACTTTACCTAGATCATCTTCCTAGTCACCCAACTTCATGTTCTTTTTCGCTCTTAAAAAAAAGAACCAAACAAAACAAAACCAAAAAAAAAAAAAATGAAAATAAATTTCTACCATGGAGTCCACTTTGTATTGACCAACTAGTTTTGAATAGGAGGCCTGCCCTGAAGTGTGTTGGTATACCCAGTATCAGTTCAAAGTGTTGTGACGAAACACACAAGACTGGTATGTGCTCAAACCATAAAAAGAAGTCTCAGCACTGAGTGGAGAAGTAAGGTAATCATAAAGTCCTACCCACAACGCAGAAGCTCTTGGTGGTTGATAGGTGACAATAAAGAGAGAGTTAACTTTCCAACAGTGCAGGGCCACAGACCCGACAGTATATAAGCAACACTAATAGGATGCAATGAGCTCTAAAAACTTGATGACATGGAGTTGGTGGATATGGAATGTGGGGGGTGGCTTTGGGAGGAGATGGGAAAGCATGGGTGAATATGAACAAAAAAAATACAATGTAGCAAACTCTCAACTAATAAACTAAAAAAATAAAAACAGAACAGACATAAGATATGGCCATGTGCTTATAATCTCAACACTGGGAAGATGGAGGCAAGTAGATTACTGAGGCATGGTGATACCAGATATTTAGACTACTTGGTGAGTTTCAGGCCAAGGAAGACCTTGTCTCAAAAAAAAAAAAAAAAAAAGGAAATGGATCCTAAAAAATAACATCTAAGTCATACCCATGCATACAATATGCACACATATGTATAAAGGTTTTAATGACTTGGCAAAATGTAAGTGTAGTTACCTAAAAATAAAAGAACTAAAGTTACTTCCCAATGACATCAATATATTTCTCCCTTAGTTTATGGAATAGAAATTGGGGAAATAGAGAGTTCTTTTCAAAATAGTACCTAGAGAGGAGTTCTGTTTCATCTCCAACTTTCTAACAGCTATTTAGAAATTAATAAATAATAAAATTAATTTTTCGTTGCTATCAAATGATACAAGAAAAGAGAGTTGTTCTTCTTTATAGTGTTGCTGGACGTGTTGGCCTTGCTCGCCTCAGTCAGTAATATATGACAGTGCGAATACAACAATGCCCGGGCATCCTACTTCAGCAAAGCAGGTACCAGACTTTATTTGGAAGGATTTCCCATGAATTTATATTTCCTAGGTTGCCCAGTTTTCTTAGTTTTGGATCAAATGGCTAATTGTGAATTAAAATATCTTCTCATGCCTCCTACCTGACCCACAGCCCAGGTCTCTTCATGACTTGGCTCGAATATCCTGGAAAGCCAGCTGAAATTCAATCTTGGTCTGTAAGCCTTGGCAAAGCGTGTGCTCTCTTCCCTTTCCAGAGGACCCCAGAGGCCAGGTTTTCTGTGTTTGTGTTGGTAGACTTTCCCCAGTACAGGTTTACGTCACCTTTCTCAAGGTCTCATGGCGATCATCCCTGATATCGGTCACTGCACTCCAGAGAGAAAATTAAAACTTCAGAGACAATGATAAATATAAAAGTTTCTATATCATTTTCCAAAATGATCAGTTTATTTCTGGACACCCTCTCTTGAAGCCCCAACCCTCACCTCAGTGGTTTTCTTACGTGATCTGACATCCTGTGGCATATTGAAGGATCCACTACATTGACGAGTCTTCCTTCTTCCAGGGGCCCACAGACCTACGTGAAAGTCTGCCAGGTACATTAAGGATGCAAAGTCTACAAAGTGGGCCACTCCTACAGTTAATGTAAGATTGGTTTCAGCATAGCATCTCCCCATACTAGAATTCCAGTAAAGGAAATCTCAAAACTAAAACCAACTTTTCTTTCAAAAATATCTGCGGTTTCTTCAAGTTAACAGTGTGCCTGGAACAATTGGAATTTAAATTTATGATTGCATTAAGCTCCAAAGTGGCTTTCTAAATGAAATGACTCTAAAACTCATGAAAATAAAAAAAGGGGGGGAGAGAAAAGTGCAGGGTCATAAAAATATCTGAAAGCAAGGGAACCCCTTCTGGCCAGCATACTACTTAGTAGATTAACCATAAAAATTTTCTTTAAAAGAAAATCAAGAATAAATAAGAATGTAATCAATATTAAAGTACACAAAACACCTTAAGCTGAAATGTCTATTTATCCAAGGAAAATGTTCCCTGTCTTACAGCACATAAATAAAATACTTGTGTGTTCTAGTTTTCAAAAACGTTTTAATTTTGATTTTTTTTTGCTTCTTGAAGATCCAAAATCTAACATTTCAAGAAGTAAAATTTTAAGTAAATTCAAATTTCCTGGTGAATTTATAAATATTAATGGAAAACACATGGTTAGTGGTGGTCTGTACTTCTCATCAATCACTAGTAAAGTTCAAACTGTTAAGATTTTAAATACAGCTCAAAAATATGTTTGAGGGGACTGAGAAGACTGCTCAGTGGGTAAGACCATTTAACTCTGCAAGTATAAAGACCTGAGTTCATACTCCGAGCATTCATATAGAAACCTAGAATGATTGCAAGCACTTGTAACTCCAACCCCAACACTGGGAAGCAGATGCCAAGAGGCCATTGATCTAAGACATCAAAATGCCAAGCTTCTCATTTAGTGACAGACTCTGCCCCAAGGGAATAAGACAGAAAGTGACAGAAGTCTCCTGGTGTCCTAGTCTTACCTCTACTTGTACAAATATATACACAACATGCACACATTCATATAACTTATGAACATACAACACACACACACTATATATATATTTTTTTTTTCCCAAAATGATCCTGACTGAGGCCAGATTATATAAATGGACAATTTGGGGCTGGTTAAGAAAAGGAAAAGAAAATTTGAAATTAAGATCAAATTGGTTCCAGAGGCTTTTTAGATGCCTGGTGAGCTCCACAGAAACTTTGACCAACTGAAAAAAGAATCATAACCAGAAAAGCATTCGAGTCTCTGTAACTTCAAATGTACGATAACCAAGATAGTTATCATACTTCACCCACCTCTGGTTTAGGTATGCATGGCATACTAATTGTGACCTGTGATCACAAACAAGTACCCTGTTATTTGAATGATACAACCTAGTTACTTCAGAGATCAAATTCCACTCAGCGTAATTGAACGGTGTTTTGGCACAGTGGAGTATGTTGGAAAACATTAAATGAAAAAATACAACATCGTCCATTACCACATTAAGTGTATGGTCCATCTGTTCTGACCTGGAGATGGGTGCCTCTCTCTAATCTCAGCTTTGGGATGGCTGCCTATCTCCTGAGCACTTTATCCCTTTGTCTTTTAGATTCTGAATTACAGGTTTTGTCCTCTTTTCCATAGCAATTGTCAGACTTTTAGAGGCAAATGTGTGATTCGTCTTCAGCCTATGACCTTATAATTACAAAAAAAAAAAAAGTTAAATCTATTTAATATATTTCATTTTATTAATATATATAATGATTTACCATTTGCCCTCCCTGCTAGACTGCATTATATATACTTATATTTTTCATTATTTATACGTAAAATGGCAGGTGCATCATTCCAACAGTCCTACTAAATGGTGGTAACTTTTGTTCTGTAAAGGAGAGGGCATGGGGAAAGAGAGTAGCACTCAGAGAAAAACCTGCCTGTCGTTCCCTAGTTGACACATACCTTTTTATTTTGTTTCTTTGTTTTTTGAGACAAATTCCCCCATTGACCTTGCACCCACCCAATTGGCAAGGCTGATTTGCCTGTCAGTCCCAGGGATCTCCTATCGCCACATTCCCAGTACTAGGATTCCAAGTGTGTGTGACCATGACTAGCTCAAACCCAGCTTCTTAGAGTTGCAAGACAGGTTCTTCACTAACTGAGCCATTCTTCCAGTCCCACAAAGACTGTGGTAAGATAGATAGATAGATAGATAGATAGATAGATAGATAGATAGATAGATAGATAGATAGATAGACAGACAGACAGATGAGAGAGAGGGAGAGAGGGGAGAGAGGAGAGAGAGAGAGACAGACAGACAGACAGACAGACAGACAGACAGACAGACAGACAGACCAGCTAGTGTGAACCATCAGGTCACCTTTCCAAATACAGCCTAAGTCTTGCCTGAATTGCATTAGGAACATGCCTTCAGAGGTCAGCCAGTTACCCTGGGGTGTGTGATCTGATTCTGAGTCGTGGCAACAACTCCCTCCCATCTCTTTCTGGATTTATTTCAATTTTGTGAATTCTGCAGCTACAAAAGCTGTCATTCCAATTGGCACCAGTTGACTTAGTCTCTGACCAGGGAAAGACTATGACATAATTTTCCTCCCATTTTTTCAGGATGGTATAAGCAGCTGTTGGCAGAGCTTCAGGTTATAAAGAAAAGCCCAGGATTGACTTCTGCTATGTGCAGCACTGCTTTATAGAAAAGAGGATTAAGATGAGATATATTTTTCTTTCCTAATGTGTCTTTGGACTGGTTATCATTTCCTCAATTATAAATGGACATTTAAAAAACAAATCATCAGGCTATAATTGCACATTTTTATATAAGTCAAACAATTCTTACGTAGCTAGTATCCTTTTGCTTTTCATGCTCTGTGGGTTGCCTGCTTATGTTTTTAACAAGTGTTATGGTTCTCCACAGGATAAGCACATGGCAAGATTGTATTTCCTGGCCTTCTGCAGTTGTTAGTGTTGTCGTGGCTATTCCAATATGGTGGAATTTGAGTCATGATGAAGAAGCAAAGGAATGCCTCTGTTGATTTCACAGTGCATACATATGCATAAGATCTGAGTAGATCCAATTTTCTAATATACGTTATGTCCATGTACTTAATAGAAAATTTCCATCCTCTCTTTCCAATTTGATTTTTACCCATTTTCCTTATTCATTTAAAAAAAATCCTCTCCATTTTGCTGTAACACTTTAGTCTTCCCACTGAGGGCCAAACTGATGCAGATGTGTGCACAATTTACTTAAATTATTTGATTTCAAGTTCATTTATCCAAAGAATTTCCATTAGCAGATGTGACTGAAGGATTGTGTTACTCCTCTTAATTCTGTTACACGTTCTTCCCCTAACACCATCATCCTTCAGCTTGCAGCCCACTCTGGGTCTTTGTAAGTCAGGGCCTTCAACTGCAAACAACAGAAGTATCTTCTGGCTAAGGAGTAAGAAGAAATACATTAAGATATTGTCAAGAATGTCACCATCAATGGATGACTGAAGTTGAACAGCTATGTCAGTTTCCATAACTAGAATGTAATCTGTTGAGGAAGCAGGCTCAATTAATTGGCTACAAAAAAAAAGTATTATTTCTTATTTCTTCAGTACTGACTCCTAATTCAAATTCTGATGTAGGTACTCCTGATATGGTGTGACTGTAAATAAAGTTAGAAAAGCAAAACACAGGCATTTTCAGCATCTGCAGTAAAGACAGCCTTTTTTCCATGCACTACACACAGGATGGAGAACTAAATACTCCTTTGACCTTTTACTAAGGGTTTAGATGCTGAACCAGAGAGAATGAAGAGCCAAAATAAATGAGAAGTATCTATTTTCAGCATAGCAATTTCATACATAAGTGAAGAGACATGTGGCTTCAATTGACTATGGGGACAAATATCCGTGGCCCTGTTCATCGCAGTGCACATAAACCATAGCTACTATTTGGAAAATGAGATGAATTCGTGAACTTTACACCAGTTTTCATATTTTCCTTTACTATTGACTGTGTAACAAAAACTCTCTCTCATCACCACACCCCACACACACATTCACATATGCACACTTCATATATGCATATGTCAGGAGTACTTCGTCCATCCACACAGTCAGGTGGAATATCTAATTGTCATGAGCAGAGTAACGAGCCCACTTGTCCACTCTCCTGGGTGGTTTCCACTGTGACTCTATTTGCCCAAAGTGCAGACTAGACGTCAATGTTAAATCAAAATACTTTATTCTAGGCTGAGGAGATGGTTCAGCACGTAGAGCACTTGCTTCTCAGGTAGGAAGACCCAAGCTTGAACGTCCGCAACCATGTTAGAAAGCCAGGCATGGCATGTGCACTTGTAGCCCTATTGATAGAGTAGAAGTGGAGACAGGGGGCTCTGTGGTGCTTACTGACCACCAATCTGGTAGGAAAAAAAATGGTAGTTCTGAGTTCAGTGATAGACTGTTGTCTCAACAGAGTAAAGTAGAAAGTGATGGAGGAAAATCCCCAAGCCTGCTCTATCTCCACAGGCATGAGTACCTCTATACACATACCCAAGTGTAGCCATGTGTGTATACATGTGCATTAAAAGGTGAAATAAAATGTATCACTCCTCAGGCTGAAATCTGAAGGCAACTTTGCCCCACCATGACAATGTACCCGGAAGTATCCACTGGTGTGATTAAACCAGCTGTGAAATGAGGTATTCGGTAGCAATAAAGTCCAAAAGTACTTCTAGATGCTAAATTCTATAATCCCATTAGTCCCAGTCTGAAAGAATTGTTCAGGACTGTGCTGGGTACAGCCTTCTGACCTAATGATTCCCTGGGCACGGCAGACTATTAACACACACTAGATATCAGTTGAGTAATAAATAAACATTAAAAGGATGAATGGATGAGGAAGTGAATGAGCATTTCTCTGGTTATTTGTTAAAGTGTGACCAGGTCAATCTGTGGCCATTCCTCTAATTATCTTTTCAATTAACCCATGTCTTTCCTTTCCCCTATCCCCAAGACTAACACGATCACTAAGAATTGTTCACTTAATGGGATAGAGAGATGGCTCAGCTGTTAAAGGCTAACCCCCAAAATCTTAAGATGATTTATAATAAAGTTTTTATTTACCTTTTTAAACCTTGATATGGCTGTCATATTTTTCCATTCACCCAGTTTTTTAAAAGTATACAACACAATAGTTTTAATATAACCACAGAATAAAATCATTATCACAAGTTCAGAGCCTTAGGAGAGTTAGGAGAGGGGAGGGGGAGGGGAAGAAGGGAATGGGATCAGGTATGTGTGGGGGCAACCAGGAAAGAAGCCCAGAGGACCAGGAGAATGAATGGAAATATGCAGCTTATGGGGGTGGGGAGGTGGTGGGACCCTCTAGAAAGTCACAAAGTCCTAGAACATTAGAGACTCTCAGGACTCAATGGGGGTGACTTTAGTCAAAATGCCCAAAAGTGGGGAAAGGGAACTCAAAGCATCCACCTACAGTCAATAGGTAGGTCCTCACGTGGAGGGACAGGGTTACAAACACGCAGTGAAAATTTCCGACCCAGAATTATTCCTGTCTAAAAGAACTGCAAGGACAAAAAAAATGGAGAAGAGACTGAAGGAAAAGCAGTCCAGTGACCAGCTCAGCTTGGGATCCATCCCATGAGGGAGGAGGAGGACCAAGGTCTGACACTGTTAATGATTATATGATGTTCCTACACACAGGAGCTCAGCATGGCTGTCCTCTGAGAGACTCTACCAGAAGCTGACTGAGACAGGTGCAGATACTTATACCCAACCATTGGACTGAAGTCCTAGATCCCTCTGGAGGAATTGGGGGAAGAACTGAAGGAGACGAAGGGAAGGGTGACCCCACAGAAAGACCAGCAGCCTCAACGAACCCAGAGCTTTGGGAGCTCCCAGAAAGTGAGCAACAAACCAGAAGCATGCATGGACTGGTCCAAGGCCCAAAGCACAGATATAACAAAGGACTGCCTGGTCTAGCATCAATGGGAGAAAATGAGCCTAATCCTTAAGAGACTTAAGGCCCCAGGAAAGGGGAACGCACTCTCTAGGAGGCAAAGGGGAGGGGGAATGGGATAAGGAACTGTGGGAGGCAGGATGAGGAGGGAGGACAACCAAGAGAATGTAAATAAATAATGTAATTAATTAAATAAATAAAAATCACATATACTGTATCTGGTATTCTCCAGAATGCAGTGATGCAACGCTGACCAAAGAGCTTGTGAGGGTTCAGTCCATCATGGCAGAGAAAGCATGATGGTGGGAGTTGGTCACATCTCAGCCACAGTCAAGAAACAAGAGAGCAGTAAATGCTCATACTCCACTTCTTTTCTCCTTCTTTTGTTCAGTCCAGAACCTAATCCCATGGGATGGTGCTGCCCCAACTCAGGTGGGTCCTCCTGGAAATATCCTCATAGATACACCCAGAAGGGTGTTTCCATAGTGACTCTAAGTCTAGTCAGATGGACAATGGTGATTAGGCATAACACTAAGTTAAGCCTGATCCTTCCTCACTAACCCCAAGTCTAAAGATAAGACTAATCATTCAGTCTCAATAAATTTACATATCTTGGACATTTCATAAATAAAATAAATGTGTGTGCTTCATAACTGGCTCCAAATATTTTATTTTTATTTGGATATTTTATTTATTTACATTTCAAATGTTATCCCCTTTCCTGATTTCCCCTCCAGAAACCCCCTATCCCACCCCTCCTTCTATCAGGGTATGCCCTCCCCCACCCACTCCCACCTCCCTGCCCTACACTGGGGAATCAAGCCTTCAAAGGACCAAGGCCTCATGTCCCATTGATGCTTGGCAAGGCCATCCTTTGGTATATATGCAGCTGGAACCATGGGTCCCTCCATGTGTACTCTTTGGTTGGTGATTTAGTCCCTGGGAGCTCTGAAGGGTCTGGTGGGTTGATATTGCTGTTCTTCCTATGGGGTTGCAAACCCCTTCAACTCCTTCAGTCCTTTCCCTAACTCCTCCATTGGGGTCTCCATGCTGAGACCAATGGGCTGCTAGCACCCATGTCTGCATTTGTCAGGTGCTGGCAGAGACTCTCAGGAGACAGCTATAGCAGGCTTCTGTCAGCAAGCATTTCTTGGTATCCACAGTAGTGTCTGGATTTGGTGTCTGTATATGGGCTGGATCCCCAGGTGGGGCAGTCTCTGGATAGGCTTCCCTTCAGTCTCTGCTCCATACTTTGTCCCCATATTTCCTCTAGACAGGAGCAATTCTGGGTTAAAATTTTGGAGATGAGTGGGTAGCCCTATCCCTCAACCGGGGGGCATGCCTAACCTCTGGATATAGTCTCTACAGGTTCTCCTTCTCCTTTTTTGGGCATTTCAAATAATCTCATCCACTTTGGGTCTTGGGAGGCTGTTGCTTTCCTGGCATCTGGGACTTTCTGGTGGCTACCCCCAGTTCCCCATCCCCCATTGCTACACACTTCTGTTCCATTTCTTTACACTCTGTATATCCCTCTGTAAATCATCCCCGTCTCCTTCCATACCTGATCCTTTAAACACTTTGCCCCTCCCCCTCCTCTCTTCCTCCCAAGTCCCTCCCACACCCTACTTCCTGTGAATATTTTGTTCTCTTTTCTAAGAAGGACTGAAGCATCCACACTTTGATCTTTCTTCTTCTTGAGCTTCATATGGTCTGTGAATTGTATCAAGGGTATTCTGTTCCATCCATTTGCCTAAGAATTTCATAAAGTCATTGGTTTTTTTTTTTTTTTTTTTTTTTTTAGCTGGGGACCCAACCCAGGGCCTTGCGCTTGCTAGGCAAGCGCTCTACCACTGAGCTAAATCCCAACCCAAAGTCATTGTTTTTAATAGATAAGTAGTATGACATTGTGTAAATGTGCCACGTTTTCTGTATCCATTCCTCTGTTGAGGGACATCTGGGTTCTTTCCAGCTTCTGGATATAAATAAGGCTGCTATGAACATAGTGGAACACGTGTCTTTGTTATATGTTGGGGCATCTTTTGGGTATATGCCCAAGAGAGGTATAGCTGGGTCCTCAGGTAGTTCAATGTCCAATTTTCTGAGGAACCTCTAGACTGATTTCCAGAATGGTTGTACCAGTCTGCAATCCCACCAACAATGGAGAAGTGTTCCTCTTTCTCCACATTCTGCCAGCATCTGCTGTCACTTGAGTTTTTAATCTTAGCCATTCTGACTGGTGTGAGGTAGAATCTCAGGGTTTTGATTTGCATTTCCCTGATGACTAAAGATGTTGAACATTTCCTTAAGTGTTTTTCAGCCATGTGAGATTTCTCAGTTGAAAATTCTTTGTTTAGCTCTGTATCTTATTTTTTTAATATGGTTGTTTGGTTCTATGGAATCTAATTTCTTGAGTTCTTTATATATTTTGGATATTAGCGCTCTATCAGATGTAGGATTGGTAAAGATCTTTTCCCTATCTGATGGTTGCTGTTTTGTCCTATTGACAGTATCCTTTGACTTACAGAAGCTTTGCAATTTTATGAGATGCCATTTGTTGATTGTTAGTCTTATAGCATAAAACATTGGTGTGAAATACAGGAGGGCACAGGTAAACAGGGAGAAGCCCTTAAATAGAAAACACATAAATTCATAAAGGAAATAAAGGAAAACACAATCAAACAGATGAAGGAATTGAACAAAACAATCCAGGGTTTAAAATTGGAAATAGATGCAATAAAGAAATCACAAAGGGAGACAATCCTGGAGATGGAAAACCTAGGAAAGAGATCAGGAGTCATAGATGCAAGCATCAACAACAGAATACAAGAGATAAAACAGAAAATCTTAGGGTGCAAAGGATACCATAGAAGATATTGACACAATACTCAAAGGAAATACAAGTGCAAAAAGCTCCTAACACAAATCATCCAGGAAATTCAGGACACAATGAAAAGGCCAAACCTAATGCACCAGAAAACATCTTTAACAAAATCATAGAAAAAAACTTCCCTACCCTGAAGAAAGAATGATCATAAATGTACAAGAAGTCTGCAAAACACCAAATATATTGGACTAGAAAAAGAAATTCTTCTCATCACATAATAATTAAAAAGCACCAAATGCACAGAACAAAGAAAGAATAATAAAAGCAGTAAGAGGAAAAGGTCAACAAAAACATAAATGCAGACCTATCAGAATTATACCAGACTTCTCAACAGATACCCTAGAAAGGAGAAGATCTTGGACATATGTCATATAGACCCAACAAGAACACAAATGCCAGCCCAGACTACTATACCCAGCAAAACTCTCAATTACCAAACATGGAGAAACCAAAATATTCCATGACAAAATCATTTAATTATTTAAACAATATCTTTTGAATAGTCCTACAGAAAATAATAGAAGGAAAAGACCAAGACAAAGAGGGAAACAACCAAGAAAAAACAAGAAATTAACCATCACAAAACAAACCAAAAAGAAGAAAACCACACAAACATAATACCAACACTAAGAAAAAAATAACAGGAACCAGCAATCATTGGTCTTTAATATCTCTCAAGATCAATGGACTCAATTCCCCAATAAAAAGACATAGGCTAACAGACTAGATGCATAAACAGGGCCTAGCATGTTGGTGCATACTGGAAAACACACATCAATGACAAACACAGACACTACCTTAGAGTAAAAGGGTAGAAAAAAATTTTCTGAGCAAATGGTCCAAGAAACAAGCTGACGTAGCCATTCTAATATCAAATAAAACAGACTTTCAACCAAAAATTATCAAAAGAGATGGGCAGGGATACTTCATATTCATCAAAGGAAAAAATCCATCAAAATGAACTCTCAATTCTGAACATCTACACCCCAATGCAAGGGCTCCAACATTGGTAAAAGAAAGGTTACTAAAGCTCAAAACACAAATCAATCCTCACACAATAATAGTGGGAGACTTCAACACTATTCTCACCAATGGACAGACCATGGAAACATAAATTAAACAGAGACAGAGTGAAACTAACAGAAGTTATGAAACAAATAGATTTAACAGTTTTCTAGAAAACATTTCGCCCTAAAACAAAAGAATACACCTTCTTCTCATCACCTCATGGTACCTCTTCAAAACTGACCATATAATTGGGCACAAAATAAGTCTTTAACAGATAGGAGAAGATGGAAATAATCCCATGCATTCTATCAGATCACCATGGACAAAAGCTGGTCTTCAATAACAACAAAAACAACATAAAACCCACATGTACATGGAAGCTGAACAACTCTCTACTCAATGATAACTTGAGCAGGGAAGAAATAAATTTAAAACTTTCTAGAATGTAATGAAAATGAAGGCAAAGCATACCCAAACCTATGGGACACAACAAAAGCAGTGATAATTGGAAAATTTGTAGCACTAAGTGACGTCATAAGGAAATTGGAGAGATCCTACACTAGCCACTTAACTTAGTCATCTGAAAGCTCTAGAACAAAAAGAAGCAAATACACCAAGACAATGAGATGGCAGGAAATAATCAAACTCAGAGCTAAAATCAACCAATTAGAAACAAAAAGAAATAAACAAAGAATCAACAAAACTAAGAGCTGGTTCTTTGAGAAAATCAACAAGATAAATAGACCCCTAGACTAACTAACTAAAGGACACAGAGATACTATCCAAATTAACAAAATCAGAAATTAAAAGGGAGACACAGAAACAGAAGCTGAGGAAATTAAAAACTCATCAGATCCTACTTTAAAAGCCTTTACTCAACAAAACTGGAAAATCTAGATGAAATGGATGATTTTTCTAGACAGATAACATGTACCAAAATTAAATGAAGAGTAGGTAAACTGTATAAATAATCCTATAACCCCTGAGGAAATAGAAGAAGTCATTAAAATTCTCCCAACTGAAAAAAATCCCAGGGTCAGGTGGTTTTAGTACAAAATTCCATCAGACCTTGAAAGAAGACCTAACACCAATACTTCTCAAACTATTCTACAAAATAGAAACAGAATGAATACTACCTAATCCTTTCTATGAAGCCACAGTTATGCCGATACCTAAGTCACACAAAGACCCAACAAAGAAAGAGAATTTCAGACCAATTTCACTTTTGAATACTGATGCAAAAATACTCAATAAAATTCTTACAAACAGAATCCAAGAACACATCCAAATGATCATTCACCATGATCAAGTAGGCTTTATTCCAGGAATGCAGGATGGTTCAATATACAGAAATCCATCAATGTAGTCCACTATATAAATAAACTCAAATAAGAAAACACATAATCATCTAATAAGGTGCTGAAAAACCTTTGACAAAATACAACACCCCTTTTGTTATAAGTCTTGGAAAGATCAGGATTTCAAGGTCCATACCTAAACATAATAAAAGCAATGTATAACAAACCAACAACCAACATCAAATTAAATGGAGAGAAACTTGAAACAGTCCCACTAAAATCAGGGACAAGACAAAGCTGGCCACTCTTTCCCTACCTATTCAATATAGTACTTGAAGTTCTAGCCAGAGCAATTAGACAACAAAAGGAGGACAAAGGGATATAAATCATAAAGGAAGAAGTCGAGATATCACTATTGTAGAGGATATGATAAGATACATAAGCAACACCAAAAATTCTACCAGAGAACTCCTACAGCTAATACAACTTCAGCAAAGTGGCTGGATATAAAATTAACTCAAACAAATCAATAGCCTTTCTCTACACAAAGGATAAACAGGCTGAGAAAGATATTAAGGAAACACTACCCTTCACGATAGTCACAAATAATATAAAATATCTTGCCATAACTCTAACCAAACAAGTGAAAGATCTGTATGACAAGAACTTTAAGTCTGTTAAAGAAGGAAATTGAAGAAGATCTCAGAAGATAGAAAGATCTCCCATGTTCTTGGACATGTTTTACTATGTTAATACTTTGGGCCATCTTACCAAAAGCAATCTACAGATTCAATGCAATCCCCATCGAAATTCCAACTCAATTCTTCACAGAGATAGAAAAAGCAATTCTCAAATTCATATGGAAAAACAAAACAACAACAACAAAAAAAACCCAGGATAGCAAAACCAATTCTCAACAAGAAAAGAACCTCTGGTACAATCACCATTCCTGACCTCAAGCTATACTACAAAGCCATAGTGATAAAAACTGCATGGTATTGGTACTGAGACAGGTAGATCAATGGAATAAATGAGAAGACCTATAAATAAACCCACACACCTGTTTTTTAATACCAAGCAAGCAAACATTTTGTGTTAATTGATTTTAACACTAACTTTTCTAATAATTTGTTTCTGCTACTTATTGTTATTTTCTTAATATTTCCTCTAGGACTATACTTTTAAACTTACACAAGTACTTCAAATGATACTCACTAAATCATGGCAATACACAAAAATTGTCTCTCAAACTTCTATTCCTAGTCCTCTCTTTGTGCCATTATTGTTATAAATCTACCCAGTAATCTAACAATCTGTTGATTATTGAAACAAATCTGAGGATCATTGAAACAATACTGTTTCAAATAAAGTCAGTCCCTGTAGTAGAGCTTGGAACTCTCTGTCCCCGTGGCTTTCTTTCACAAAGCAGTAGTGAGTACTACTGCTGTTAAAGAATGTTCTGGACAGTGATTCACTTCTTCCAAATTATGTCACTGGTTTTGAGCAGGATGCCAGACTGGAAGAGACACCACTGATCTTTTCGGCCTACCTCTTCCAATATCACCCTTTTCTCTATAAATAAGATTACAGAATGACACTCAGGACCCCAATATTTGTGAACTTCCATGCCTGGGATACAACTTTAGCCTATGCATAAAGTTCAGCTAGTGGAGTAAACCCTCCATGCCTTAACCACTTTTTTGGGATGTAGAGGCTCTTCAAAATGGAGCTGAGAGAAAAGTTTCAAACCTCCAATGATGTCGTACATCTTCTAGGGGGATCTGTAGCCTCACTTGAGGAGTAGAGACAAAGAGAACCTTCCTTGACTGCTCATCTTGGAGTAGGTATTCCATCATGATAAACTGAGAAGAGGAAAGGAAGGGAAGGCTATGTCTCTAGGGTCTTGAATTTCTGCCACTCTTACCAAGACAGAGTAGATATTCTTACTTATTTTTCAAGTTTATTTCCAAACATTCTAATGTTTGTTTTTAGTAAACCTTTACAGATATGACTGAGGAAAGATTCTTCAACTCTCTCCTATCTACCACATCAGAATTCACTTCTCATTTATCTTAAAGCATTGCTTGAGCTGCACACAGTTTGGATTAATAAGCCACAGAGCATATACCATGAAACTTCCCTAAAACTCTTTCTATTTCTTTCTTTGCTGTTTGCTCTCAGCCTGCCCACTGTATCAAAAAGAACAAGGTGAAGGAATAGGAGAAAGTCAATGAGGTTGATTCTTACACAAGAGTCAGGATCTCTGACCTGAGGCAGCTTAGGAATACATTTGCTTCTTGTTTCATGAAACACCAGGTGAAGCATCCTATCAGATTGTTTTATCTCAAGTTTAATTTTAAGCATAGTTTTAGTGGCATGCATCAATAAAAGCACCTCTTTTAGGAAGTAGATAGCACATATCCAGTATTCGTGCACAGAAAGGAAATGTTACTGTGATGATCCAGTGGTGTGATGTCAGTCCTAACACATTGAGCTGAATCCACTGTGAAGAAAGAAGCCTTCAGTTCATGGCCTATTACTTGATATTGTTAGGTACTGTCTATTTGTCAAAACTCTTTTGCCAACAGCTTCAACACATTTGTAGCAAGCCTCTTGTTGTATTGTTCCCTATACTTTGTACTTGAAACAGAGCAGCGAGCAAGCTTGTATTGCTCACACGGTCACATAAGGTTCCAGCCAGCTCATTCATCTACACGGTTAATGACTATGCGCCATCTAATCTCATTTATCTGTGAATAAACTGTAGCATCATGGCAGCCAAGGACTGACTCAAGGAAAATTCCACTTGATCTCCTCTATCTTCTAGTTTTAACAGTTGAGCACTCTCTTTGTGTTTGATTGATCTACATTCAGTGGAAGGAAATTTGAGTGAATTTACCAAGCAATTCTTAGCCTTACCCAAAAAGGGCAAGGAGGTTCCAACATGTAGCTGGCCCAACACAGTATCTTTTAAACATTTTAAGATAGATTTCTGCTGTTAAGAAATTAGGCTGGGGATTTGGTCAGTGGTAGAACACTTGCCTAGCATGGGCAACTCCCAAAATTTAATCCTCAGCAACACACACACAACTTCAAAATAATAAAAATAATTTTTATAAACAGTGAACCTGCCAGAACCTGTAAGCAGTGCTATCCATTTAACTGATTTAAAGAATTAATGAATAAAATATTATGAATTCACATACTACAGTAACAACAACTATGAAAACCTTGATTTAAAAATAAGCCAAAAGAAGAATTCTCCATATAGTTTTCCAAATAAGATTTACAAATAGCCAGTGAGTTTTTAAGATGGTGTTTATTGCTATCAATCCTCTGGGAAAATGAAGTCAAAACAAGTTAGCAAGTCTTGGCCAGGATTTGTACAATGGGGGCCCTTGGCACATCTTTGAATTGGAAAATGAAACATCCATTATGAAAGGCAGTAGAAGTTTTTCAGGAACTTGAAATTAGAACTACAATGAATCTAGCTATCCCAATTTTTCACATATAGCCAAAGGAACTGATTAAAGTCTATAAAAGATGCTTATGCTTGTTATCTGCAGCATTACTCAAAGTAAGGCCAATGCCAGTAAATTGAGGGACCAAAAGAAAGCATGGTATTTATATGCAATTGAAATTTATTCCATCTTGAAAGGGAAATTCTGTCACCTGTGACAATAGCAATGGACCTAGAGATGGACATTACACTAAGTAAGTTGTGGCAGGCACAAAAAGATAATTGCCGACTTGATGTTGCTTTATTTGGAATCCTAAAGAACTAAATTCAAACAGACAGCATAATGCTGATTTCTGGATATGGATGGGAGGGCAAATGGAGAGCTGTCAGTCAAGGGAAATAATATTTTAAGGCTTTCTTGAAATACATTAAGAGAATGGTTCACACTCAGAGAAATAAAAAAGATACCCATATATGGCACTATATATGTTAACTAGAGTGGTTTCAGTGATTGCTCACTGGTTCATAAACATATCAGATCATTAAATCGTGCACCCTACATACACATAATTTTTAAAAGATAAACAAGAAAAAGTTAATTAAGCAATAACTAGGGACCATGTCCACTGTATGAAGTGGCCAATAGGTAGAATTTTCACTTCTTTGGAAGGTTCTACAAAACAGTGCCAGTCTCTAGATTCTTAAGCCACACCCAACTTCTTAGCCAGCTTTATATTGCATTTCCACATCTCCTATAAGAGCATATTTTTGCTCTCAGAATTCAGTGCCTCAACAACAAATGGGTTTAGAGACCAAAACATCAGCTCCTGCACTGTTCTGATCTCTATTCAGAAGGCAAAGAAATGCTTGAGGCTTAACTTTCCTGAGTCAGAACAGGTTGTATTTTTCATTTTGAAAACCTTCCAAGTTATGGCCACTGAAATCAGCACTACCCTTTGTGGACTAGCTGGACCATTGATGGTTAGTGATGTATGAAAAGCATGACATGGGGAATTAGTGCTTGATAGCAGTTACTGCAACTTGACAAAGTAGCTTCACACCTACTGAATCTAATAATGGATTTGGAGGTGACGCTGTATGGTTCTATTTGGGGATTTCAGTCTCATGCTGGCTTGCTTCAGTGGGCTTTGAAAAAATCACTAGTTGGTGATAAATTGAAAATGAACAGAGCCAATGCTTCCCCAGAAAGTTCAAGATCATTGACCACAGTCTAAGCCCCTCATTCCTTCTTCCTTGCCAAGTAGAAAATGTCAGTAACTAGAAATGCAAGTTTTCCTTTAGTATAGCTTTCCTATAAAAGTACATGCTTTATGTCAGTCTTATATTCCACTATAATGAGTCATCTAAAGGCTATCAGGTTAAAACAGGTTAAAAATAAATGGATTTATTACTTTATCAATGTATTGGCCAAGAGGTTGCATGGTGTACCTGGGTTCTTTACTTGGGACATTATGGAGACAACCTCATCAAGATACTAACTGAACTGAGTTCTTCACTGGAGACTCTAGGGGAAACTCCATCCTCGTGCTCTTTGTTACCAACAGAATTCAGTTTTTGCAGTAAAAAGAGCCCCCAGTTCCTTACAGCCAGAGTCTTCTCTCAGCTCCTGGACACCATCCCCAATTTTTGTTTTTTACCACTTGCCTCTTAGTCTTAAGTGTAGAGTGTTTCTTCTACTACAAACCCCTGAACTTTTCTGCTATGACTAACCTGACAGAGCCTTTGAGGGAAAACCCATTAGGCCTTTCTCCCTACCTTAGCATCAGCTTTGCCATGGAACATAACCCAATCAAAGTGAAACCAACCAAGTGCAAAGCCCCAGTCATACACCATGTCCCCACAGCAAGAGTCAGGCAATGGAGAACACTTGAGGCCATCTTGGCATTCCATTACCACATGCTCCATAAAACCCTGGATATGAATTCAGCGACTGTTTCCTTTGAATTCTGGATGATCAAGATTCTTAACTATTAAGTAACTATCTTTACATCAATCTATCCTTTGTTTGGAAGGAGTCCCCTCTTTGTATACAAAAGGTTGAGATTGTTTAATTTCAATGACTAAACTGATATTCGCTAAATACCTCCTGTTTAAAAGCAAGGAGCAATAACACCTGTGTGCTGTGTTACAGATGTTTAGTTTCAGTGCCTCACATTTCACAGGGACTGTGTAAACTAAAATCACTTTCTTTGAAAATTCATTTTTGTAAATGTTAAATACTCTTGAGGTTTGCCATTAAGAGTTATTTCAAAGGAATGCTATGGCTGCTGCTAACTTATTATAGAGCCATCCCTTTATAACGTAAACTAATGACTGTGATAGTGCATTCCAGTTAGAGATATAAACAGATGTATTACAGATAACTTAAGTAATGCCTTTCTCTCCTGTGAATACAATGTGTACCACTTAAAAGCTGGAATCAAAGGAAGCTTAGTTTTAAAGATCTTTAGAGTTGGTAGAGAGAGCAAGCAACATCTTCCTTAACTTCTTAAATCATATAGAATGCATGATCTCTGTTAGCATTTGAGGATTCAGGGTGGAAGATGGGAAACGTGTGTGTGTGTGCCCTTGATAAGTATCATCTGCAACAAGTTGGCAAACTGGCAGGCACTAAAAGCCAAAAATAGCAGTTTTGCTGTGGAATTATTTTTCAATGACTTCATAACTCCAAAACTTCACTTGCATTTCTAATTCTTCAAGGTAAAAAGAAACACACACACACACACACACACACACACACACACACACACACACACCTCACTTTAAGTAGATTATTCCAGCAAATTGGTCAGCTTAAAGAAAACATTTCAAGATGGTGTTCTTGAGTCTGATGATGAAAAAGAGAAAAACAATTATCCTTCAGCACTGAGAACAGCAAAGCCAAATCCTTAACCTCTAGCTAGTGACACAGATGTCTTAATTACGCTGAAAACACTCCAGCTAATGCCTTGTTTCTGAATTCTTGTCTGACTTTACTAACATTTTCAGTCCTCTTCCATGCTGATGTTTTTACGTCAAATTTATCTTAAGCATTTTAGCCAAGAGACCAGACATGTTTTATAAAATAAACAGCTGCTTAAAGAATGCCATACATCCTAATGAGTTTCCTTTGCTCTGGAGAGAGACAGGTGCTTGGAGACAGAGTAATACAAAGCTAGCTTTTTGTTGAATATATTGATCCTTGTCTTGGTCTGGATCATGGGTCATGTTCCCAATGTGAGAGGGACAGGAGGTCAGTTCTGTGTCTTTTAGTGCTTTATTCCATGTACTGGCTCTCCAACTATGCCTGCGACAGCGAGTGTTCCCAGAAAGAGGTGTTAGGCCAGCCTCTAGAGGAGCCAAATGCTGACCAGTAAGCTCACATTGCGATAGCTTCTCACTCTGTTTGTGGAGAAGAGATCACCATTCTAAAAGTTACCAGATGGCAGAGCATGGACAGTTCACACTAGTCAGTGAGAGTAGCTGCAATTCATCAGTCTCTTGTGCTCCTAATGTGGAATAGGAGGACACCACATGTCATGCATGGCCACACAGAAGCTGCTCTTGACAACAACCAGGAGGCAGGGCTCTGAAAGACAGGCTTGGTAGGATCACAGGGTGAAGTGCCCAACCCCCAGCCCCACGGGAGGATGTGCTTGGCTCATTTGAATGCCTTAGATTCACGGAGAAATGAAGCCTTGAGGTTGGGGAACTGGGTTGGGTAGAGTTGACAGGAGTTACCATGAAAAGTAGCTGAATGGCACCTTTCCACTGGTTGAGGGGCACAGTTTTGAGTACAGGGGACTTAATAGCTAGGTCTCTGGTGTCTTGTTAGATTTAAACACGGCAAAGTAGTTCTTAAATTTTTCATTCTAATACAGGTGAGGAAAGTGAACTAATTAAGACACAACACAACTTGGTACAGATGAGAGCAAACCCTAACCACTGCAAAGTCATTCCTACAGGCAACAGTAACAACAATGATAACAGCAGTCATAATTCTAAAACCTTCTCTTAAAGTTCTAAGAGGTAGGAAATTCTTCACATCTTCCTGCCTGGAAGCTTTATTATAGATCTTGATTCCAAGGTCAATGTTAAAAAACATTGATCATGTTTCTCTGTTTGCCTACATATACTTTTCCCTTACTTTTCTTGCCTGGGTATCTCTTATTTTCTGCCCCAGGCAAGATTAGATTACTCCAGGAGGTGACCAGATGTTCAAACCCTGGTTCACTTCCTTCTTGGCACAGAGAGATGGACATTTTTTTCTTTTTTTTTTTTTTTTATTAACTTGAATATTTCTTATATACATTTTAGTAAATATTCCCTTTCCCGGTTTCCGGCAACATCCCCTCCCCTTCCCTTCTTTATGGGTGTTCCTCCCACCCTCCCCCATTGCCGCCCTCCCCCAACAGTCCTAGTTCACTGGGGGTTCAGTATTAGCAGGACCCAGGGCTTCCCCTTCCACTGGTCCTCTTACTAGGATATTCATTGCTACCTAAGAGGTCAGAGTCCAGGGTCAGTCCATGTATAGTCTTTAGGTAGTGGCTTAGTCCCTGGAAGCTCTGGTTGCTTGGCATTGTTGTACATATGGGGTCTCGAGCCCTTCAAGCTCTTCCAGTTCTTTCTCTGATTCCTTCAACGGGGGTCCTATTCTCAGTTCAGTGGTTTTGCTGCCGACATTCGCCTCTGTATTTGCTGTATTCTGGCTGTGTCTCTCAGAGCGATCACTACTGCACTTTCTTGCTTCATCCATCTTGTCTAATTGGGTGGCTGTATATATATGGCCACATGTGGGGCAGGCTCTGAATGGGTGTTCCTTCAGTCTCTGTTTTAATCTTTGGCCTCTCTTCCCTGCCAAGGGTATTCTTTGTTCCTTTTTTAAAGAAGGAGTGAAGCATCTCATTTTGATCATCCGTCTTGAGTTTCATGTGTTCTAGGCATCTAGGTAATTCAGGCATTTGGGCTAATAGCCACTTATCAATGAGTGCATACCATGTATGTCTTTCTGTGATTGGGTTAGCTCCTCAGGATGATATTTTCCAGTTCCAACCATTTGCCTACAAATTTCATAAAAAACTCGTTGTTTTTGATAGCTGAGTAATATTCCATTGTGTAGATGTACCACATTTTCTGTATCCATTCCTCTGTTGAAGGGCATCTGGGTTCTTTTCCCAGCTTCTGGCTATTATAAATAAGGCCACGATGAACATAGTGGAGCACGTGTCTCTTTTATATGTTGGGGCATCTTTTGGGTATATGCCCAAGAGAGGTATAGCTGGATCCTCAGGCAGTTTAATGTCCAATTTTCTGAGGAACCTCCAGACTGATTTCCAGAATGGTTGTACCAGTCTGCAATCCCACCAACAATGGAGGAGTGTTCCTCTTTCTCCACATCCTCGCCAGCATTTGCTGTCACCTGAGTTTTTGATCTTAGCCATTCTCACTGGTGTGAGGTGAAATCTCAGGGTTGTTTTGATTTGCATTTCCCTGATGACTAAAGATGTTGAATATTTCTTTTTTAGGTGTTTCTCAGCCATTCGCATTCCTCAGCTGTGAATTCTTTGTTTAGCTCTGAACCCCATTTTTTAATAGGGTTATTTGTCTCCCCTGCGTCTAATTTTTGAGTTCTTTGTATATTTTGGATATAAGGCCTCTATCTGTTGTGGATTGGTAAAGATCTTTTCCCAATCTGTTGGTTGCCGTTTTGTCCTAACCACAGTGTCCTTTGCCTTACAGAAGCTTTGCAGTTTTATGAGATCCCATTTGTCGATTCTGATCTTAGAGCATAAGCCATTGGTGTTTTGTTCAGGAAATTTTTCCAGTGCCCATGTGTTCCAGATGCTTCCCTAGTTTTTCTTCTATTAGTTTGAGAGTGAGACGACATTTCTGTGGTTCGCCATTTTTGTTTTTTCTCCGGAAAACTCCTATTGAAGTTGTATTTACTTGAAGTGATTCATTTCCACCTTTTTGTCCCCCTCCCCGGTAGCTTAGAAAATGCCAAAAAACTCAAAGTGCCTCATGCTGATGCTGAATCATCTTCACATGTTCTTGCAATACAAGTCTGAGTTGACCAATGTGCCTGTCACCAGAGGGACTTCTACTGGATTGGGGCTCAGACCCTAATAGAGCTGCTTTCTTCATAACTGTGTACCACTACCAGGGAAAGGGGGAGCGGCTGTGAGAAAGAAAAGAAGATGACAGAGAGAGAGAGAGAGAGAGAGAGAGAGAGAGAGAGAGAGAGGGAGAAAGGAGCGTGGGAGGGAGGGAGAGGAGAGAAGAGGAAAGAAGAAGGGGAGGGGAGGGAGAAGAGGAAGAGAAGAGAAGAGAAGAGAAGAGAAGAGAAGAGAAGAAGAGAAGAGAAGAAGAGAAGGGAAGCTTGACTCCAAGAAGCAGTGCCATTAATAACATGTGTCATTCTAATGACATTAGACGCCAAGGTCTGGGCTTCGTGGCCAGCCACCAGGGGACGTTTTTGCTGGTACAGTCACTATATAAACTCCCATTTGGTCTTTTTGGTACCCCCTGCTCTGCAAGCATCCTGTAAATTTTCTTGACTTAATTTCACTAGATTTCTGAACCTGCACGTCCTTCCTGTGTATCAAGTGCCAGCAGAACTGAGGTCACAGCCACAGGCACCACTGGGGTTTGGAGGAAGGTGCTCCACTCTCTCTACTCTCCATTACTGAAAATCACCTGCTGCTTCAGTGCAGCCAAATACCAGCCGCTCCACAATAATCCAGCCTTCGTGCCCGTGTGCTCACCTACCCACTCTTCAGTCACTCACAGAGCACCATCCGAGCCAGATATTCCTACAGCCACTGTTTTAGTCCTACCTGGGTCCACTCAGGGAGCAAATTAAAGGGGAATCATGGAAATACACCCACAAAGAACATTCCAAATCTCTTGGTAGATAATTTAAGTACTAGATAAAAATGGAACCTAAATTTTAAGATGTTCAAGTGTTTTATGTAGGAATAATTTTCAGAGTAAATAGTTTTGTTTTGCAGCCCTATATTAAGAAAAGAAAGCAATGTCTTTCCTTGTTTGAAAGAAAATTATAGGTTCTTTTCTTCTGAGCAATGGGTTTTGAATATTTGATCACATTTGAGGTCTAATCATTTGGCTTATTAAGGCCTCAATCATCTTCAAATGTTGGCCTCAGAAGTAAAACCTCCAATTTGCAAAATCATGAATATGCTAGGAAACAAAGAAGAGGAAGAGAGACTGATGTGTGTCGTAACTCACATAGTGAGATTTACTTTCAATAATTTTGGTAAAGTATATAAACAAAATTTTCTAAAAATTTAGCTAGAAGGTTAATGGTTAGAGCGATCATGTGTTAAGTATATTAAATGTTCCAGATGTCCCTGAGGTCAGAGAGAAAAGTCAACAGGCTTTAGCATCTCAATTTTCAATAGGGTGAGGTCATGAAGTCCCAAGAATATAATTTAAATAAACACACACTCACACACACAAAGCATTAACCTTTTCAAATCTATGAAAGATTCTATGTGTATTTATTATTGTCATGAATAAGTTCATGAGCAGTAATGTTAAGTAGGGAGACCATAACCTATAAAGCAGGTAGGAAGGTCATGTTCTTTATTCCTATAGAGTCCTGGTAGAGCAAACCACAAAGGGAGAAGAAGACATCTCCAAAATTTGATAGTCTTTTCTTCACTTGGTGACCTAAAGATCTACTAGCAATGATGACCAATGTCACCATCCTCAAATTATAAGTTCTAGCCTACAAAGACACATTATTAACCTTTGCAAGATCCGAGTGGAGAAACTGGCCAAACTGCCTGGATTTTCTGACCTACGGGATGTACGGAAATAAATGGGTTTTGTTTGAAACTGATGGATTCTGAAATCATTTGTTATGCAACAAGGAAGCTATTAAGTCAAGTTGATGACCAACTGGTTCCTAACTTCCCCACTGTTGTTCTACATGAATCACCTATGGCCACTCTTCACCCAGCTCTATGTCACTCTGCATTCCTAGTACCCTCCTCCCCATCTCCATCCATGGTCCACTTCCTGCTTGCACACCCAACATATAGCATGAAGCTTTCTACTCATGACTGGGGCTCAGTCTACCATGTCCATATGTCTTCATCCTTGGAGCCCCTTCATGGAAAGCCTTTACTGATAAAATTCTGGATCTTGAACCTTCAGCACTGTTTCCATCACCTCTTCATTTGTATCAGAGAAAGCCTGGCCCATATGAATTTTAACATGGCTTATCCTACTTACTTTATTCTAAAACACTACCTTCCTGGAGAAAAACAGATGGATATGGACATTTCAGAGGAAAATCAGCCAGCTTCATGACTAATGGGACACAGAATATGAAGGAAAAGTGTCAAAATGTGGAACCCTGGAGATGTGAAGACTGATGATGTCGCTGTCCAATATGAGCAAGACGTTAAGAAAGCCTGGAAGCAAGGCAATGAACGTGGTTTTAGCATGCTGGGTGTGCAGTATTGTAGGACCACCCATGACGGCCAGGAGCTCCTTGGAATAGTCAGATGCCTAAATCCAAGAGAAATGTCTATCTTCTTTACGTTGTCTAATGTGAGCTGTACTTTACATTCTTGTTATATGTTAGTTAGTGACTTCATGGATGTGTAAATTACTCATTTACCATTTTAAAACCTTACAGGAGGTTTGGAAGAAGTAAAAGTCAAACTGTATTGAGTAATAGTGTTTTGGCTCAATTGTTAGTTGTGTAAGAGATGAAAATATTATTGCATATATAGATTCTTCTTACAGATACCCTTCTATTTATGATATATACTAAAGTAATCATGGGTAAAATTATACAATGTCTGGAGTTTTATCTAAATTCTCACACAAAATCATTCAGGAGGAGGAAATGGACCAGTAGGAAGAGGTTAAATAAGAGAAGATTAAGGGAGTGTTGTTAAAGTGCAGTATACACATGAATGCAAACATCACAATGAAATCTATTTTCATATACAGTAATAAAAATGAAGAAAAATACCTTCAAATGGGTGAAAAATGAGAGTTATGAATCATATAGTAAGGAAGTGGATGGTTGTTGAAGTTAGGTGATAGATGCATGGTTGTTCACGGGAAAATTTCCATCTGCTTTTGTATTTGCTTAAAATTTGCAAACAAAAGATGGAAATTAAGGAAGGAGGGAGGAAGTGAAGAAGAGGGAGGGAAGTTTTTCACAGTTAGAACTAGTTGCCTTTGTCTGAAGAATTTGTCTCAAGTCTTCACTGTATCTTTACAGTCTACTGTAAATCCATCTTACTGGATTATATGGATTCGCATCGATTTCTGTCTTCAGAGTATTCAACTCATGATCGCCCCATGTGATGCACTATACTAGAGTTGAACTAACATAAAAAGAGGTAAACATGCTATGTGAAAAATAGCCGGGTTTTTGTTATTGCTTTGTGGTTTGTTGTGGTGCTGGTGGTAGTGTTGGCAGCAGCAGTAGTTAATTTTGTTTTTAACCATAAAATGTATCCAGTGCAATTCAGCATGGGAAATGTGCGATTCAGCAATGGGAACAGCATCCATGAACATCTGCAAAATTCATGGGCGCAACGATCCTTTTTACTTTCTAATGTTTTGAATGCAAGGACTCTCCACTAGTTCCCCAATGTGTCTCCATTGAAAGCATCTGATCAGTCTGACTCCTTCAGGGAAAGACAGATTGGCAAGGAGAGACCACCTGCTGCAAGAGAGGAGCTGGGAGGGGCAATGCCCACCCAGTCAGAAATGAACCAGCCATCCCTAGCAGCCCCTTAACCTCATCCTATAACAACAACCCCAGCAGAGAAGTTAATCTCCTTAATGGAAAACAGATATGTTCCTTACTTACATCTCCTATAGTTCTAATCTCAAACATTTCCTGCCTCCTAAGAACTCAGCTAATGGAGATGGAGGCTCCTGATGTTGCAGAGTGAAGTCTGGGTGAAACCTAGCAGACAGGGTTGTCTAGGAAGAACCTTTCTCTTCTCATCCTTATTGTGATTCCCAAGGGATTCAAGAAGAGAGCAGGAGCTTGGGTGGTTTGTATAATACAATGTGGTGGTTAGGCAAAGAGCCCCTTATTTATTTCTGGCTCATTGCATTCCTCTGGTGGACTATGATTCAAAATGAATTTTGCCAGATTTATTTAAAGTTATCACTGTGTTTGGAATCGTTGTGTGCACTTCAGACATGTCTGTGCTGTCTTCCCACAAGAGACATGAGAATTAGTACCAACTGAAGAGTTGGTTCTCAAACCAGACCCAAAGAGGCAGATGTAGCAACCATCTGGCCTTAGTATCTTGAGAATAAATCGCAATGTAGTAGATAGGGGTCAGAGCTTGAGACAAAATCTTCATGGTTTAATCCTTTCCAGATCTTTGTGTAATAGTTACATCTTCCTTGCACATGAGCTGCTAAGCTTGGAGATGGATTTGGACTACATTTCATGCTAGCTATAATAGTGAACTTGAACATTCATAGCCATGGGGAAGGTGTTATTTATTCAAGTGCATGAAACATATATGAATTCTTTTTGAGCCAAAGTTTAAATGTGAAAATGTATATGTGTGTGTGTGTGTGTGTGTGTGTGTGTGTGTTTCCACCTCAAACTCCCATTCATTCCTTACAGTGGCATAATTTAATTCTACTGTGATCTGGGTAGATCAGGTGGCCTTAAGAAATTCTCAGTCAGGTGTACTGGGCACTGTCACTTTTTACTATATCAGTCAAATATATATATATATATATATATATATATATATATATATATATATATATATACATCCTCTCTGGGGGTTGAGAGATGTCACAGTTAAACATGAAAGTGTCTGACCATCAAGAACAAAGCCAAAGGTGGACTCCCTACCATCTTTCAAGTAGAAAAAAATAAAAAGGTGGATGCATGCTATAGTGTTAGTCAAAAAGAATCTTACCCAGGAGATCCAATCAGTCATGAATAGGAAGTGAGGAACCCTGGAGGATTTATTCTGGCAGTGACTGTAGCAGGAGCATCCAAAGCACTATTCTGGGAGTGGTGGAAGTTGACTGCATTGGTGTCTGCTGTTGGTTTCTGACTGTAGTGTTGCCAATGTTGGTGTCACTGGCATCTAACTAGATGCTTCCTGTGCTGTGGTTTTGGCTGAAAGGAGTCCCACCCTTTCTCTAACCTCATTGATTCTGTTCTCTTCCTCTGCTTATGCTAAATAGAGTAGGTTTTCTTGTAACCAAAATCCTATCCTAACAAGTTCTTCTAATTGCTCTCTCTGAGAGAGTAGAGGAAAGAAGCAATCAGGATCCATGGAGCTTTGTAGAGCAGCATCCCATGAAATCTAACCTAGGTAGGGACTTGTTCCATACCTATCTGCTAGGGTACGTGTTGCTTTATTGTCATTGGTCATTACTCCTCCCTATGAGATGGCCCTTTCTTCATCTGGCCCCTGGGCTTATGCATCTCCTTGGAGCCACAATATGGAGAATCTCCATCACGCAAAACTTCTACCATCTTTCTTTTGTTCCAGACAAGGTTAATCACATGTAAAGAATTGGCCACCTTCACACTCTACTAAGGCACACGGAATGTCTATAGATTGCCTTAGGTGTGTCTTCTTTGGCACTAAATACTGGTGCTACCATTTTCATCCGGCCACCTCACAATTAACATACGAAACTCTGGTATTTGTCACTTCCTAAGTTTCCCAGAAAGAAGTATAACTCCTCCAGGTTGTCTGGGCCACACACTGAGGTGTGTACCAGCGTAGGAGTAAGGCAAGCTTCATTACAGAGGATGTTAACCAGACTCTAACTCTTCTCTGGCTTCCTATTAGCCTCCCAACAACTCTGACTTAGAGGATCTTGTTGATAGGTAAAGAGAAAAATGGCTCACATATAGCTTATGTTCTTCTATGTTTATTCCATATTCATTTTTTTTATGCCAGGACTTTTATATGACTCTATGTTTCACTTTTATTTAAAAAATATATTCACAGGACTATTACTTTTATTATGAATTTTTTAGTTACCATACAAAGTAATTAGTTTCATCCTTATATGTGTATGCATACATATATATATATATATATAATATAGTGATACTTTGTTATATGTAACTGTGATTTATTGTTGACTTATCAGGATCTAAAATCATCAAGGAAATGAAATGTAAGGGATTTTCTAGACAAGATTAGTTGATGCAATCAAAACTACTTTGGTGGTCTGAATGGTGATATGAGGCCCCATAGGCTCTTAGATTTGAATGCTTGGCTATTAGGGAGTAGCACTGTTTGAAAAGATTTGGAGGTGTGGTCTTGTTGGAGGGAATGTGTTACTCAAGGTGAGCTTTAAAGTTTTCAAAGTAGATCCTGAGGTAGAACTCTCTGCTCCCTCTCCAGTACCCTGTCTGCCTATGTGCTACCATGCTCCCCACCATGTGGAGAGTGGACTAAAGCTCTGAGCAAGCCTTAACTAAATGCTTTATTTTATAAGAATTAGTCATGGTGTCTCTTCACAGCAATCGCACACTGACTAAGACAACACCCTCCCCTAACTGTGCATGGTACAATTACAGAAGCTGGGATCCCAGAATGAATAAAAAGGAGAAAGTAACCTGAACTTGTAAATGTAATGCACTCATCTACCTAACACTTCTGTCACCAAAATATCCTTGAACCTCACTCTGCAACTGTAACCCAAGAAAGTATATTCTTCCTTCCTTCCTTCCTTCCTTCCTACTTTCCTTTCTTCCTCTCTTTCTTCCTACCACGACTTTTACCAGTTATTTTGTGGCAACAGCAGGATAAGTAACTAATATAGTTACTTATAATCACTACCTTCTCCAATCCCTGCTTCCCCTCTTGTTGGTCTCCTCACTCACCAAACAGTATCTTCTGCTTTCATGATGAAATATGAAAAATATGCTTTCATAATACTCTATTATGCTTTCTTGATCCCACCCCCACTTTTTAGGACTCTTCCTCTCATAGTCATCTTCACACATTTATGCTATTCATAGATAGATGATAGAAATGAAAGAGGGAGAAAGAAGCAAGGAAGAGAAAGAAAACAGAACATGTGTCCTGGGTCTGCTTAGTTTCTCATGACTTTGTTACCTTCATTTTCCTGCAAATGTCCTAACTTTATCCTTCACAGTAGATGAGTAAAACTTCATTGTGTGTATGTGCTGTATTTTCTTTTTCTGTTCATACTTTTGAGCTGTTTGCCAAATGTGAATAGTTCAGCAATAAACATGGATGAGCACATATTTCTGTAGTGTGCTGACTGAGAACCCTTTGCACATATACCCTGACATGCTATGGATGAGCTAGACGAGAGCGGGCGGGCTTTTCATTCTATTGATTGTTTTGTTGCTGTGGAGAAGCTTTTAAATTTTATATAAAACCACTTATCAACATTTGGGTGTGTTTCTTGTACTGATGACTGTCTGTTCTCTTTTGGTGTTTTCAGCCTCTGATCTCACATTCAAACTGTCAAGCCATTTTGAGTTGATTTTTATAGCAAGTGAGAGAGAGATATGTATCTAGTTTGATTCTTCTATGTGTCTGTATAAAATTTTCCCTGCCCCGTTTTAAAGGAACATTTTTATCCAATGCATGTTTTAATACCTTCATTAAACAGTTGATGGGGAACACTGAGATAGCTCATCAGACAAAGGACTATCACCAAGTCTGACAGCCTGAGTGTGATTCTCAGAATCCACATGGGAGAAGGAAACATCAACTCCTTAAGTTGTCCTTATCTCCATATTCACACCATCACACAGAGAGAGGGAGAGAGAGAGAGAGAGAGAGAGAGAGAGAGAGAGAGAGAGGGGAGAGGAGGGAGGCGGGCGTGCGGGAGAGAGAGAGGGGGGAGGGAGGAGGGAGAGAGAGAGGGGAGGACGGGAGCAGGGGAGAGAGAGGGGGGGGAGGGAGTTTTATAACAACTTGACACAAGCTAAAGTGAGAGGAGGGAGCGGCAATTAAGAATATGCCTCCACAAGATCAAGTGGTAGGCAAGCCTGAAGGGTACTTTCTTAATTCGTTTCTGATTGGGGAGAGCCTAGCCCAACCTGGGTGATGCCATTCCTAGGCTGGTGGCCCTGGGTTCTGTAAGAGGTAAGTAACTTTATGCAAGCCAGTAAGCATCACCCCTCCACAGCTTCTATATCAGCTCCACCTCTGGGTTGGGTTCCTGCCCTGTTTGAGTTCCTGTCCTGACTTCCTTTGATGATGAACAGTGATATGGAACTGTAAGCCAAATAACCCTTTCCTCCCCGAGTTGCTTTGGTCATGGTGTCTTATCCCAACAATAGTAACCATAACACACACACACACACACACACACACACACACACACACACACACAATACAACAAATTAGGTGGTTGTGTAGCTGTTCAGAATTATTCTGGATTTTTTAGTATATCAGTCTACATTTCTGATTTTATGCCAGTACCATACTAGTTTGTTATTGTGACTGTAATATAACTCGATATCTGATATTATTATCCAGTATTGCTTTCTGCTTAAAATGTATTTGACTATGCAAATCTTCTATGTTTCCATATGAATTTAAGGATGGGGTTTTCTATTTCTGTAAGGAAAGTCAGTGAAATTGTGAAAGGGATTGCATTGAATCTGCAGATCACTTCTTGTGATGCAGTCATCTTCATAAGATTAATCCTCCAACCCAAGGACACAAGAGGTCTTCTCGTCTTCTACTATCATATCAATTATTTATTCAGTGACTTCAAGTTTTTGTTGTAGATGTGTGTCACCTCTTTAATTAGTCTTATTCCTGGCTTTGTTTGTTCGTTTGTCTTTGAAATGAGTGTTTTCCCAATTTCTTTCTCAACACATTTGTAATTGATATACTGAAAGGCTTTTTTAAATGTATATCATGTATCCTGATACTTTGGTGCAAGTATTCCATAGGTCTAATATCAGGACATGGTCCAAGGATGGAGTCATGGGAGGAGATTTCTGAGTGCTTGCCAAGAAGCTAAGACAAAAGTCTTGTGACCTCAGTTATTTTTTTTTTACTTTTTTTTTTACAATTCAGTCATTGCCCCCTTCCATTTTCCCTCCCACAGTTCCTCACCCCATTCCTCCTCACCTCTATCTCCAAGAAGATGGCCCCACTACCACCACACCTCCCCACACCCTGGGGCCTCAGGTCTCTCGAGGGTTAGGCACATGTTCTATCTCTAAGGCCCGACCAGGCAGTTCTCTGTTGTACATGTTTCGGGGGCCTCAGAACAGCTCATGTGTGCTGCCTGGTTGGTGGCTCGGTATCTGAGAGCCCTCAGGGGTCCAGGTTTGTTAAGACTGCTTGTCTTCCTATGGGGTCGCCCTCTTCCTCAATGTCTTCCAGCCTTTTCTTAATTCAACCATAGGGATCTGCAACTTCAGTCCATTGGTTGGGTGTAAGTATCTGCCTCTGTCTCAGTTAGCTGCTCGTTGGGCCTCTCAGAGGATGGCCATGCTAAGCTTCTGTCTGTAAGCACACCATAGCATAAGTAATAGTGTCAGCCCTTAGAGCCTCCCCATGAGATGGATTTGGGCTGGTCACTGGGCCTCTTTACTGTCAGTCTCCCCTTCGAGGCTCTTTCTCACTTTCTCTTTTATTAGATTCAATATATTTGATTTTATGTTGAGGTCCTTAATATATTTGGACTTAAGATTTGTCTATTTTCATTTTTCTACATACAGACTTACAGTTAGACCAGCACCATTTATTGAAGATGCTTTCTTTTTTCCATTGTATATCTTTGGCTTCTTTGTCAAAGATCAAGCGTCCATAAATGTGTGAATAGTTTCTGGGTCTTCTGCTCTATTCCAATGATTGACCTGTCTGTCTCCATACCAATACCATGCATTTTTTATCATTTTTTCTCTGTAGTATAGCTTGAAGTCAAGGATGGTGATTCCCCCCAGAAGTTGTATTATTGTTACGAATTGTTTTCACTATCTTGGGTGTTTTGTTTTTCCATATGAAATTGGGAATTGCTCTTTCCATGTCTGTGAAGAATTGTATGGGGAATTTTATGTGATTTTGATGCATTAAATCTATAAATTGCTTTTGGTAGGATGGCCATTTTTTACTATGTTAATCTTACCAATTTATGATCATGAGAGGTCTCTCCATTTTCTGAGGTCTTCTTTGATTTCTTTCTTGACAGTTCTCATTTACAGATCTTTCACTGGTTTGGTTAGAGTTACACCAAGATATTTTATATTATTTATGGCTATCGTGAAGAATTGTGTTTCCCTAATTTCTTTCTCAGCCTGTTTGTCATTTGTATAGAGGAATGCGGCTGATTTGTTTGAGTTAATTTTATATCCAGCCACTTTACTGAAGTTGTTTGTGAGCTGTAATTCTCTGGTAGAATTTTCGGGTCACTTATGTATACTATCATGCCATCTGCAAATAGGGATAACTTGACTTCTTCCTTTCAGATTTGTATCCCTTGACCTCCTTTTGTTGTCTAATCACTCTAGAACTTTAAGTACTATATTGAATAGATATGGGAAGAGTAGTCAGTCTTGTCCCTGATTTTAGTGGGTGCTTCAAGTACCTCTCTATTTAATTTGATATTGGCTGTTGGTTTGCTTTATATTGCTTTTACTATGTTTAGGTGTGGGCCCTGAATTCCTGATCTTTCCAAGACTTTTATCATGAAGGGGTGTTGATGGCATCTCAGCATCTAATGAGATGATCGTGTAATTTTTTTCTTTGAGTTTGTTTATATAATGATTACATTAATGAATTTTCATATATTGAACCAACCCTGCACCCCTGGGATGAAGTCTATTAAATCATGGTAAATAATTGTTCTGATGTGTTCTTGGATTTGGTTTGCAAGGATTGATTTTATTGTATATTTTTGCATCAATTTTCCCCATAAGGGAAATTGGTCTGAAGTTCTCTTTCTGTGTTTGGTCTTTGTGTGGCTTAGGTATCAGAGTGGTTCATAAAATGAATTAGGTAGTGTTCTTTCTGTTTCTGTTTTATGGAATACTTTGAGGAATGTTGGTATTATCTCTTCCTTGAAGGTCTGGTAGAATTCCATGCAAAAGCCATCTGGCCTTTGGCATTTTTTGGTTGAGAGGTTTTTAATGACTTCTTTTTCCTTAGGGGATATGGGACTGTTTAGATAATTTACCTGCTCTTGATCTAACTTTGGTACCTGGTATTTGTCTAAAAAATTATCCATTTCATCTAAATTTTCCAGTTTTGTTTAAATAGGCTTTTGTAATAGAATCTGATGGTTTTTTTTAATTTCCTCAGTTTTTTTGTTGTTATGTCTCCCTTTTCATTTCTGATTTTGTTAATTTGGACACACTCTCTGTGTCCTCTGGTTAGTCTGGCTAAGGGTTTATACATCTTGTTGATTTTCTCAAAGAACCAGCCTTTTTTTTTTTAATCTTTGTATAGTTTTCTTCATTTCTAATTGATTGATTTTAGCCCTCAGCTTGATTACTTCCTGCCATCTACTCCTGTTGGGTGTGTTTGCTTCTTTTTGTTCTAGGGCTTTCAGATTTGGTGATTACATGTTAGTGTAGAATCTCTCTCATTTCTTTAGGAAGGTACTCAGTACTGTGATTTTTCCTCTTAGCACTGCTTCCATTGTGTCCCATAAGTTTAGGTATGCTGTGCCTTCACTTTCGTTAAATTCTAGAAAGTCTTCAATTTCTTTCTTTTTTTTGTATTTTTTCGTATTTTTAATTGATTTTTATTTACATTTAAATCTTATTGTCTTTCCCAGTTTCCCATCCATAAGACCCCTATCCTATCCCCCTCCCCCTTCTTCTATGAGGATGTTTCCCCTCCCAAACCATTTCCCCTTCCTGCCTGACATTCCCCTACACTAGGGGGTCCAGCCTTGGCAGGACCAAGGACTTCTCCCTCTGGTGCCCAACAAGGCCACCCTCTGCTACATATGCAGCGAGAGCCATAGGTCTGTCCATGTGTAGTCTTTGGGTAGTGGTTTAGTCCCTGGGAGCTCTGGTTGGTTGGTATTGTGTTCTTATGGGGTTACAAGCCCCTTCAGCTACTTCAAACCTTTCTTTAACTCTTCCAATGGGGACCCTATTCTCAGTTCAATGGTTTGCTGTTATCTTTTCTTTATTTCTCCCTTGAACGAGTTATTATTGAGAAGAGAGTTATTCAGTTTCCATGAGTATGTGGGTTTTCTACTGTTTTTGTTGTTATTGAAATCCAGCCTTAGTCCATGGTGATCTGATAGGATGCATGGGATTATTTCAATCTTCTTGTATCTGTTAAGGCTTGTTTTGTGTCCAAATATATGGTTAATTTTGGAAAAGGTACCATGAGGTGCTGAGAAGAAGATATATTCTTTTGTTTTATAGTAAAATGTAGTTTTACTATGTCTCTGTTTAGTTTCTGTTTCAATAATCTGTCCATTGGTGAGAGTGGGATGTTGAATTATCACACTATTATTGTGCGAGGTTCAATGTGTGTTTTGAGCTTTAATAAAGTTTCTTTTACAAATGTGGGTGCCTTTGAATTTGGGGCACAGATGTTCAGAATTGACAATTTCTCTTGATGGATTTTTCCATTGATGAATATGAAGTGTCCTTCCCCATCTCACTTGATGTCTTTTGGTTGAAAGTCTATTTTATTGGATATACAATGGCAATTCCTGCTTTTTTCTTGGGATCATTTGCTTGGAGGACTTTTACTCTGAGGTAGTGTCTGTCTTTGTCATTAAAGTGCTTTTCTTGTATACAGCAAAATGCTGGATGCTGCTTTCATATCCAGTCTGTTAGTTTCCGTCTTTTTATTGGGGAATTGATCTTGAGAGACATTAGAGAGAGATAATTGTTGGATACTGTTATGTTGTTGTTATACATGACATTAAGTGCATGTGATTCTCCCCTTTTGGTTTTTGTCATGAGATGATTAATTACTTGTTTTTTTTCTTTGATGTAGGTACCCATCTTGTGTTTGAATTTTCCTTCTAAAATCCTCTGCAGTAATGGATTGATACATAGATATTAGAATAACTACTCCAGCTTGTTTCTTGGAACCATTTGCTTGGACATTTTTTTCCAGCTCTTTACTCTGAGGAAGAGTCTGTCTTTGTCACTGAGGTGAGTTTCCTGTATGCAACAAAATGCTGGGTCCTGTTTGTTAGTCTACGTTTTTTTTGTTGGGCAATTGAGTCCATTGATGTTAAGACATATTAAGAAATAGTGATTGTTATTTCCTGTTTTTTTGTTGTTAGAGGTGGAATTATGTTTGTGGGGCTATCTTCTTTTGGGTTTGTTGAAAGAAGATTACTTTCTTGCTTTTTCTAGGGTATAGTTTCCCTCCTTGTGTTGGAGTTTTCCTAGGGTTGGATTTGTGGAAAGATATTGTGTAAATTTGGTTTTGTCATGGAATATCTTGGTTTCTCCATCTATGTTAATTGAGAGTTTTGCTGGATATAGTAGTGAATTGGCATTTGTATTCTCTTAGGGTCTGCATGAAATCTATCCTGGTTCTTGTGGCTTTTAGGGTCTCTGTTGATAATTTCTCTGGTGTAATTCTGATAGGTCTGCCTTTATACATTACCTGGCCTTTTCCCCTTACAGCTTTTAATATTCTTTCTTTGTTCTGTGCATTTACTGGATAGATTTTTATGTGATGAGAGGATTTTTTTTTCTGGTCCAATCTATTGGGTGTTGTTTAGGCTTTTTATACACTTTGGCCATTATCTCTTTAAGTTTGGAAAGTTTTATTCTATGATTTTGTTGAAGACATGGTCTAGTCCTTTGAGCTGGGAACCTTTGCTCTCTTCTATTCCTATTATTCTTAGGTTTGGTCTTTTCATTGTGCCCTGGATTTCCTGGATATTTGGGGTGAGGAGTGTTTTGTGTCTTGAGTTTTCTTTGATAGTTATGCCAATATCTTTTAAGGTATCTTCTACCCCTCAGATTTTCTCTTCTATCTCTTGTATTCTGTTGTTGATGCTTGCATTTGTAGTTTCTGACCTCTTTCCTTGTAGGGCGGTGGGCTGTGAAAGGTATCCTCGTTTCTGGTCAAGATGAGGTTGAAACTTTGGTGGCCTAGAAAGGGATGCTAGGCATTTCCATAAACTCCCATGAGGCCAGGACCCTCTCATGTAGCTACAGCACATGCACGTGAGTGCGCGCAGTCTCCCACATGTAGATAAGGTATTCCCAAGCTCTCAGATCACGCCAATAGGGCCAGACCCTGCCCAACCCCTCCCACATGTGGATGAGGTATTCCCAAGTTCTCAGGCCAAGCCGATGGGAAGTACCAGCTATCAGACTCTGACCTACCCCAAAACTGTATATAAGAATCCTATCCAGAAGGATTAAAGATACAAGAACTACTCCATTGTCTGAGAGCTTCTGTCACAGGAGCTGTAACACTGCTGCTTGGGGAATTGATCTGCTTTCCCAAAATCACAGCCAGAAGCTCCCCTGCACCCCTGGCTGCCTAGCCAGCCTCCTGCTGGCTCAGCCCAGCTGATGTCCTGCAGCAACTGAAGGGGTATTTGCAGCAGGGCAGGCAGCAGAGGGGATTTTCCCTCCCTTCAGGCGCTGGGGCAGATCATCAGACCAAACCTAAGAATAATAGGAATAGAAGAGAGCAAAGGTTCCCAGCTCAAAGGAAAGGAGTTCTGTCTCCTTCGCCTGAACCCTTGCACCTGGCCAGGCCAGAGATCTCCATAGAAGGCCTCTCGTATGAAAGCCAACATTTCCCATGTTTTCCATTTCTAGGGTTGCCTCAATTTGTGATTTCTTTATTGTTTCTACTTCCTTTGTTAGGCCTTGGACCACTTTGTTCAATTCCTTCACCTTTTTGATTGTGTTTTTCTATATTTCTTTAAAGGATTTGTTTCATCTTTAAGGACTTATACATGTTTACCTGTTTTTTCCTGTATATCTTTCAGTGAGTTATTTATATCGTCCTTAAAAGACTCTTATTTTCATGAGTGACTAAGAAAATGCTAACTTTTCAACCTAGGCAAGCGAGGACACAGACGGGAAAAAGAATCTGTTTTCCAGTTCCTTCTGGGCCTCATGAGCTGTTAGGTATTTCCAATGTTAACCAATCTATTTAAAACTCTGGAAGGAAAGATGGTATTGGACAATAGTTGTATATTACCTTGAGAGGCGAGAAAAGAGCTACAGCTTTTGAATCCAGATTAAAAGTGGCATGTGTGTATCATGTGGATTCTTCAGTGCCTTTAAACTTACTCATTTTCCCCGTTAAATTGTCTCCCACAGGTATTATAGGACATGAGGATAAACCTTTAGAATGGATTTATTAACACCATAACACATAAAACACTAACTGCTTATCTTACTCTTCTTGCTTAATTAGTAAATCAGGGGAGAACCATCAATTGCATATGGGTTTGATCCTTGCTGAATTATCTTACTCTTAACTAACAATCAGATTTTAAGAGAGTTACAAAACTCTATGGATTTTCAATTTTCATACACAGATTATGTGTAAGGATAGGAAATCACTATCCCAGCTGGTAATCTATGGGATTTTCTCATAGGAGCTGAATGTGTGATTATAAAACTTGTTAGACTTTCTACCATTCCACAGGCAGATACGAATTTTATGGATGGTTCAGCTATGGATATAGGAGAATTCATGACTCCAATATTCATTGACCTATTAAAATTTATTTTTCTTCAGGAAAGCAGGTAGAACTGAACTCATGCATTATTGTTAATTCATAAGCCATTGAATATCATTTCAGATTCTACTTATGTCGTAGGATGATTTCCAGCAATAGACTAATACTTGTACACACTCTAAACTCCCTGGTTTTATTTCAGAAGGACATAAGCAAGCTACTGCATTAACCTGCCTTATTTTTACTACTCCAGAAGTAAATTGGGAAGGGGTATGCATTTGTCATTACAGATGGATCCACTGAAACACCAGAAAGATAGCAAACTTCCTGCTGAATGGGAAGAGGAGATGTTGACTATATTATCAGAAGTCAGGTCTGCACACCTGGGACCAAGGTTCTATACGCCAAGGGAGAAGTTATTCTATGGAACACATGCAGCCCTATGTCACCCGGGAATCTTTTTCTAGTGGTGCTACCCGCTTTGACCTGTGCAACTGCAGTGAGTGCCTCTGAGCGTGTCTATTGGTCTTATTTGGGTTCCTGATGCATCTTTGCTCCAACATATAGACTGGATGGGTCCAGTTCCAGTTATTGTTACTAATGACTCTGTGTGTGTGACTGGGCCTTAGGCCCATAATAGACTCATTCATTCACCTGGAGAAAAGACTGCATTTGTTTCCCCCCTGGAGATTTAAATCACTTCCAATTTGCATAGGACAACATTTGTTTTCCTAGTAAAGGCAGATCTGAGCTTACACTCTACAAGATACCAGAACTATTAATCATATGGGCCTCTGTTCATGCTATTCTCTAGATTTTTCTACTCAAAGTATAGGACTGCACATGGTTTGGATCACTGTTACCGTATGGGGGGCTTGGTGTCATTTGTAGCCTCTTTGTTGAGGTATTTTCATTATGTTTTGGGGTTTGTATAATGATGTCAAATTTTGTTAATGCTGTTTTTGGTATCTATTGACATCAACATATAATATTTATTTTGTGTTCAGGTATAATGTTATACTTATTAATCTTCATATATTGGAACTTCCTTACATTCCTGGAAAGAAACAAACTTGCCCATAGCATCTGATCTTAACATGTTCTTCGACTCAAAATTCAGGATTTTTACTGAGAATTTTTGCATCTACATTCATCAGTGAAATTAAAAGGTTTTGTTGTTGTTATTTTATGCCCTTATCTGGTTTTGATGTTAGAGTACTTCTGGTTTGGTAGAGTGAATGTGGTAGTGTTCCCTTTCTGTTTTTGTGGAACAGTTAATGGAATACAAGTGATAACACTCCTCTAAAAGGTTAGTAGAATCTGGCACTGAATTCATCTGGTCCTGGGATTGTTCTTACTGCTTTGATCTCATTGCTTGCAATGGACTTGTTTAAACTGTTTATATCCTCTGGATTTAATTTTAGTAGCCCATGTGTGCATGGAAGTATATCAGTTTCTTTTGTATTTTTCAGATTTTTTAATATAGATGTTTACAGTATTCCCTAAGGATTCTCTAGAATTCATTGAAATCTGTGGTAAGGTTCTATTTTATTTCATCTGTAACTGTACTAATTGGACATTTTTCTGTCTCACTTGGTTTCCTGGCTAGGGGGTTATCGATCATGCTTGTGGTTTCAAAGAGCCAATCTCTGACTGAGTGTGAGAACTGTTCTTCTAATGTCCACTTAAATAATACCTGCTCTGGTCTTTATTAATCTTTTCTACTTTGGGATTTGGCTTATTCTCTTCTTGCTAAGATTTTGGCATTCATCATTAGTAATCATTCGCTATCTTAAGCATGCACAGCTGTAGGCTTATTCATGACACTCTCCTACCTCAATCCCAGAGGTCATTTTCTCTTGATCCCAAGACTTTCAAACTCTTTTTTGCCAGGCTCTTCAGCTGTCTGACTGGTTGTTATAAAATTTGATTATTCAGTCTCCAAGTATTTGAATAGTTTCTCGTGCTCTTGATTTCCACTTTCATTCCATTACGCCTTGACAAGGTGTAAAGAATTATTTTTAATTATTTTGTATTTTTTAAGACTCACTTTGTGATCCCGAATGTGAAATCGTTTAGAGCAGAATATTTTGGCACCAGTAAAATGTGCGTATCATGCCTGTTGGGTGGAACATTCTCATAGAAATATTTTACAAATTAAATCGATTATTTAAGAAGATCTAATCATATTAAATATGCATAATGAAAACAGTGGTTTCTACATTGCCTTTACCATCCCTAACGATTAGCTTAAAATATTGTATATATTTTTCTAAAATAACACATTACTAATTACAGATCTAACAGCTCCCTCCTATAAAGAAGTATCTATTTAGATCTACTGTTTCCTTTTTTGCATGCCTGCCCTTCTACAAAGGCCCCAGTAAGTAACTAAAGATGTTACACTGAAAAACAGAGCAGTCATTTACCTGCCAAGAAACATATTGAAAAAATATGGAGAAACGTGCCTTATATTTGTGGAGCTGAACAGACTTGCTCTTAATAAAAAGCTAAGTGCAAGTGTTGAAAAAGATTACTAAGAGGAACACAGAAAACGTATGTATTCATAAAATTATATCAAAGTAAGACAATCGAGGGTATTTGTAGGAGGAAAAACATGATAAAACATTATGACAGGGTTTGTCTTTGTGGTGGGGGTTTGGTTTGGCTTGGTTTGGTTTGGTTTGGTTTGGTTTGGTTTGGTTTGGTTTGGTTTGGTTTGGTTTTTGGACCAACTAAGGTAATCTTGAAGAGGGCATTCAGTTGAGAAAATGCTCCCCTCCCCATCAGGTAGCTTATAGAGAAGTAAATTGTGCTGCATAAATTGTGGGGATCCAGTAAAGTCCTGAGTGAGTTCTGCCCCCAGATGCTTATGACCTAAAGACTTCTTTCCTACCAAGACTGCCCCCACAGGGATTAGCTAAACCTGCCTCCTTATTCAACTGTAGATAATAATCCTGCCTCCTTGTTTATCTGTAATGACCCCCACCTCCCTATTCAGATGTATACAATAATCCCACCTCCTAGTTCAGCTATATACAGTAGCCCCACCTCCCTGTTCAAGTATATATAATACTTGCTCTGGGCTTCCAGGATGCTAAGGCTTTTCCTTCAGAAAACCCAGACCACAGCCATGTGGTCTCAGCTTTTCTCTGTATGTGTCCGTCATTTCTTTATTACCTTATCACTTCAATTAGTTCAATCCTTGGAGCTCTGAGGAGTGTGGCAAAGTGGTGTCTGAACAGGAATCTGACACTGGAGACACTTGACTACAGAGGATTCACCTTGGTCAGTTAAAGGAACACTCCTGTTATAGGCATGCTAATAAAGGGAAAAGAAAAAACCATAATGCACAAAGGAAAATAAAGAAACAGAGGGGAGCATATTTTAATCCATCCAGTGTAAAAACACAAGACAAGGATAATCTAGAGACTGGCAGCTATATGTTCACAAATAGAATCTACAGATATATAGTCATAATGTGGCCATATTGGGGGCGTAAGTGGAGGGGAGGTACTGCAACTTTATACGTTCTTGGTCAGGAAGCATGCCCTTGGCTTTCAGGGAAGGGATCAACGAATTCAAATACTTGAAAATAAATAAAACTTTGAAAAGTTGAAGAGTGGATGCGAGGCCAAAAGATCCAAGCATGTTCCCATTTTGTTTTCAGTTAATTGCTTTCATGTAACATTTGGGGAGGGGAAGCATTGCACAGGTGAAGGTAACTGCCTGCTGACCAGAGCGGGCTCTGCAGTGAGCAGATGCTGGGTGGTGAGTTGGCCCTTTCCAGCTGCCTGCACCAGTAGCCTGTCTGACCAGAGCCTCGGGCAACAAAGTGGCCAATGGAGTAGGTCTGGGGATATTCTAATGGAAAGGCACATAACTAAGGTAAAGGGCTTGGTGGCTTTAAATGTTATTTTTTGAGCAACCTACCCAAATAACCCAGTGACTATAAGTGTCTGGTGTCCATGCAGAAAAGAAACCTCTTGGACCTATACACTCTTGTTATGTCTTGGTCGAATCCTCCCATGTGTGTCTATACTAATGTCTCTTCTCTTGGAGACAGGGGACATTGATCTAACCTCCTGGAGTCCCAGTGAGTTCTGTTCAACTGTCTAGCCTCAGTTACAGCCCTATGATTAGACAGGATTTAAGGTCACACATACTACCAAGACACATATGTGACAATAGCTTCTTAGAATAAGAGCAAACATAGTTGGAATTAATTAGGTTCCAACTCCTAGGTGTTTTTACCCACAGTAGTTATAGCATGGATGTGGCCTAATCACTTAGCATATCCTAGAAAAACAAAAAATCTGTGATCAGATAGATCGGTTTCTCTTGATAATATCGCAAAAACACTTTGATGCTCTTTGAGCTTTCAATCTCTTTAACCCAGTGGTTCTCAACCTGTGGGTCACAATTCCTTTGGGGTTCACATATCTGATATCTTGCCTATCAGATATTTGCATTAAGATCATAACAGTAGCAAAATTACACTTATGAAGTAGCAATGAAATGATTTTAGGCTTGGGGGTCACCATGACATGAGGAACCATTTTATACGGTCACAGCGTTAGGAAGGTTGAGAACCACTGCTTTAGCCTGTAAAAGCATCATTTTGTTTTCTTTGGGCATAGAGACTGCTATCTTCCCTTTTATCATCCTTAGAGTCTGGCATACAGCATTGCCAAGAACTGCCCCTGGACTAAGAGTGAATATTCTTGCTGCACATCTAAGAAATAAGAAAGAGAGACATGTAGGGAGCAGGAGACATTCTGAGCAAATATATATTGCTTGATAGGAGCAAGACAAGGTCAAGAAACAATGAGCTCTATGAAAATAGTAAAGCCTCCCTGGGCTCAGAGGGATGGCAAAGACTTCCTGGAGTCTGCATAGGAACGTGATGGTGTATGCAGAAAATGTCCACCTCGCCTTCCCCCTCAGGGTGTTTACAGCCTGAATACTGCTCTCCCGCAGAGACTGCTCTTCCTGAGATAAGCTAAGCCTACACTTCCTTGATCAGCTGCTTACAATAACCCTGTCTCCTTGAAGTTCCGCGCAATAGCCCACATCCCAGTCCAACAGTGTATAACAAACACAGCGCTTCAGGCACACCGAGGAATCTCCATCAGAGACCCCAGTCCAGCGAATCCCCGTTTTTTTCTGTATATATGCCCCTGTGTCTGTCTTTTCCTCTTCATTTCCCTCAATTCTCTGGTCAGTCTCTGGAGTCAAGTAGAACATAGCAATAACTACTATTCTTTCTCGTTGACTAGACTCTTGTTTTTGGATATAGCTTCCTCAAATAAAAATATTTATTCAATCCTTAAATGCGTCGTTTCTCAACACCATCTCCCCAACTCTACCAAATTAGCAATCTGAAAGTAGACGGGCGTTCACAGGGTAAGGACTGCTATCCCAATGCAAATTCATGACTAGGTTAAAATGTGAAGTTCACAGTGTGAATAACCACTGTATTCCATGCTTGGGGTTTTTCTTTTCTCACTGCATTTTCTTAAACCAAGGCACACCTGCACTCTTACCATCCTCAAGGGCCCCAGCATGAAACGGGATCCCACTAAAGACCCCCTTGGTTGTTCCAACCTTTCTAAAAGTATGGTTTTTTTTCTCATGACATTTTAGAAGTGTTATTAAAACTCACTGGATTCTTCAGATTTGGAGAATGAAAAAAAAAAAAGAAAGAAAAGAAACAACGGAAACCTTGATTTTCCTCCCCTGGATATCGTGTTTGTTTTGACATGTGGGCGTGGTTGCTTTTCTGGCAATGACTGTGCAAATTCAGCCTTGGGTGTCTACGGGACTCGGCGCAGCCGCGCAGCCGCGTCTGGATTGCTTAGACAAGGGCGTCTGGGTTGCTTAGACAAGGGGGATTGCTTTCCTCTCTCCAAACCATTCACCCAGATGTTAGAGGCTGATGTCACAGCAAGATGCTTCACTCTTTCTTTTCAATTTCAAGTTACATATTCATGTGTCTGACAACAAAAAGCAGGAAGAGGACTAGTTAAAATATTAATGTGCTGCTGGGCATGGGCTTTGGCAGATATGGGTCTGTAGGAAAGATAAAGTCTTGAAGTGTGAAATGTCCTTAGAGATCTTTGGAAGTTTCAGGTTTGCTTCTATTTTACACAATTTGCCACAGGAAGTAGACAAATCGCATGTATATTTTGTTGGAGAGTTTCTGTATTGAGATAAATTCTAATCTTTTCTCTCCCCCAGTCCCATTTCTCCTGCAAGCAGTCATATGCAATGAACTAATTGGAAATTGCGGATTCCTGATGCCATTTCCTACCACCAGAGCATCTGCTTGTAGTATTCAAAGTGCCTCCATTTAGGACTTGGCTTTTAATTGCACTCATGAGAGTGCCCATAGAGGAATGATGTAGAGAAACAGCTCGGCAATTTGGGGCCCTAAACTCCCTATTTGAATCTGTTTCTTATTGCTTTAACAGATTACCTAGGACTGAGACACATATAAAAGATACATCTTTAATTGGTCTCTGGGATAGCATGGTAATTATTGCATCATAATACGGCAACACATGACAAACATGCCAGAGAAAGCTCCCTGTATGTATGTATGTATGTATGTATGTATGTATGTATGTATGTATGTTTTTTAAAAGCTACTCATTTGAGAACCAGTGAGATGGGTGATAACTTGAGGTCAATCCATGAGACACAAATGGTGTGAAAAGAGAACCTATTCCTATAAGTTGTCTTCTGACCCTGACATGTGCACCATAGTACATCCATGCATGCACATGTGCAAACATGCACACACTATATAAATAAATATAAAAGTGTAATTTTTAAAAAGAGCCATGCCTTTGCTAACTATTTAGTCCATTAGCCTGTGAATAAATTAGTCCGTTCATAATGGAAGAACATTTATGTCTTGATCATTTCTAATGGTCCCTATGATCCCTCACAATACCTTACAATGGAAACCAAATTTCGCTATTATTTTCAGTGAAGATATACCATAGCACTTAAAGGATGTGACAAGCAGTTCATACATACATAAGGTCATATTCCCACTGAAAGTGATTCGCATGAGAAAAATATGACCAAGTGAGATCTATGATGATAAAAGGAGAGGAGCAAACACCTGCTAGACTTTTGAATGTAGAGATAAAAAAAGGACATGTTATCCTCATTGCTTAAAAGGAAGCTGTGGAAACTCACCGCATATCTTAAGTAGGAGGTCAGACTAAAATATGGCAACCAGGAGATTTTGATGAAACAACCAGGAGAGAACAGATGAATATGTGTTTGTCATAATACATGAAATAAAATATAAAAATAAAATTATCAAAAAATGTGGAAAGAATAATTACAGAAGAAAATAACACTTGCCCTCAAGGCCAGTTGCTCTTCATGTTGACTGAAGACTACAGTTGCATGGAATGTTCTGCAAGTTCTTCAACATGTTCCAGCCACATACTCTGTTGATTTGCTTGGGATGAGTCTCAGAATCTGTGAAGTCTCCTTAAGAGAAACCAATGTGGTACTAAGATTCAGTCCTTTGCCACATAAGAGGGAAAACATGGAAAGTGACTAAGTCAAAAACAGAGTCTCCATGCTCAAAACGTTCAGTGAGCTCCTTGCAAACCAACTTCAAGAACATAGAGAGAAGATGATAAACCATGCCCAAGTTGGTTTTATATTCCAGGAATGCAAGTCTGGTTTAACATATAGAAATCAATTCTTACAATTCTTCACATGGATAGACTTAAGGAAAAAATTCATATGGCCATCTCAGTTAATGTAGAAAAATCGCCTTTGACAAAATGCAAACATGATAAAAGCCCTCAAGAAACTGGGGATAGAAGAAACACAAGAAAAGCTATATATGATAAACCCATATCAACATCCTAACCAGGAAATCTGAGAGCATTTCCTCAAAACTCTGTCTCCCTCTCTACTGTTATTTGATGCAATGCTCCAAGTGTTAGCTACAAACAATAAGACCAAAAATGGGGGGCACATATTGGAAAGGAAAAAAAATCAAATTATCCATATTTGCAGATGGCATGACTCCATTCTTAGATCTGATAAGCATTTTCAGCAAAGTAGCAGACAACAAAAATCAGTAGCTTTTCTATAGACCAATAATAAATGTATCAAAAAAGAACAAAGCGAAGGGGCGGACCATCCACAGTAGCTTCCAAAAAAGAATTAAATGTCTAAGAATAAACCTAACCAGGAGGTAAAAGCTTCCTATTATGAAACCGTTTTTTTTTTAAATTGCGGAAAACAGTAGAAAATGAAAAGACTTCCCATGCTCGCAAATGAGAAGAGAGAATATTGTGAAAATGACTAAATTACCAAAGTGATCTACAAGCTCGGTGCAATCTCCATAAAAATACCAATAGCATTCTTTACAGAGCGAGAAGAAAAATCCGAGAATTCATCCGGAAGTCACTGAAAAGTCAAAGCTCTCCAAAGTAAAAGAGGCAGAGCTGGAAGCAGCACAGCCTGAGCTCAAGTTAGTTACAGAGCAATAGAGACGAACCAGCGTTGTACCCGCACAGAAGCAGACACAGAAACCCAGGGAACACAGCGGAGGACCCAGAAGTAGACTTGCACAGCTCAAGTCACCTTTGTTAACCAAGATGTCAAATGCTTACATTAGAGAAAAGTCAACCTCTTTAACAAATGGTACTCAGAAAAGTGACTTTCCACACGTACAAAATGGAACTACATCTCTCTCTCTCTTTCTCTCTCTCTCTCTCTCTCTCTCTCTCTCTCTCTCTCTCTCTCTCTCCCCCCTCTCTCTCTCTCTCTCCCTCCCCTCCTTCCTTCCCTTCCTCCCTCCCTCTCTCTCCTCTCTCTCTCCTCTCTTCTCCCCTCCCCTCTCCCCTTTCTCCCCTCTCCTCCCCTCTCCTCTCCCCCTCTCTCTCTCTCTCTCTCTCTCTCTCTCCTCTCTCTCTCTCTCCTCTCTCTCTCTCTCTCTCTCTCTCTCTCTCTCTCTCTCTCTCTCTTTCTTTCTCTCACACACACACACCCTGCAAAAACATAAATTCACAATGGATCAAAGATGTTAATATGACACCTATGATTCTAAAACTGCTAGAGGAAAACATAGGTAAAGATATTTCAAGAAATAAGCATGAGCGAAGACCCTGAAAAATGTCAGTAGCACAGGAAATAACTCAAAGAATTGACAAGTGGAATTTAAAACTTCTGACCAGCCAAGGAAACAGGCTAAAAAGACAAAACACAGAGTAAGAGAAAGTGTTTTATGAACTACATATCAGAGAGAGGAATAATATCTAGATTATATGAAGAACTGTAAAACTAAATAATAAATACTAAATTTACTAATTTCTAACTTTAAAAACTGTGTGTGTGGGGGTGTGCACGAGTGAGATGAGATGAGAAATTTCAGCCTACAAATCTCAGGTGACATTCAGTACTGAGGGAAGTCAGGGCAGGAAATCAAGTAGAGCAGCACCCTTGAGGCCGGCACTGATGTAGAAGTCATGAACGGGTGCTGTGTACGGCTTTGCTCCTCCTGGCTTACCCAGCCTGCTTTCTTTTATACCCAGGACTACAGTCCAGGACTGGCACTGCCCACAGTGAGCTGGACTCTCCCACATCAATCATCAATCAAGAAAATGAACCACAGGGCCACTCTGGAGGGGCCAGGAAGCATTTTCTCAATAGAGGTTCTCTCTTCCAAAATGACTCTGGCTAACGCCAAGCTGTCTGGAAACGCCAACACAGGGCGGAAGAGACCTTAAGGGGAAGAATGGAGGGGGACATACATATGACATGAAAAAAGAAAAGAAGTCTACTTTGGGGGAGGAATAGACCACCTCTGAGGGAGGGGAAGAAATGAGAAAAAGTATGATGTTTTCTATGAAGAAAACCCACTATTCTAGATGCTAACTTTAAAACTAACTAAAAAAGAAAAAATAAGATTATGGATTCAATCAGCAAATGTAATCCAACTGAATAGTACGTGACTATATAGAACCATTTAAGAAATAGAACAGACTTTCAAAATGACCTGTGTGTTAAAAATGTGGGTCGAGTGTCAATAAAAATAAATAAAATTTAAATGAAAGCACCAACCATCTGAAACTCAAAGTCTGTGACTTCTGTGAAGAAGCATGTTTTATCAGAATGTAAAGAATTGAAAGCGATGGGAAGTCACTCAGAGCCAGGTATGAATATGGTCACCTTACAAAATGTCTAGCCCATGTCTTTGTAGCCTGGTGTGAAGGCAGAACTCTGTAGCAGGGCAAGCGTGAGGTGGAGAATTAGTGAGCTAACGTGGTGGATAATGAAAACAAGGATCATGGCATCAGCCCTGAGCTCCACCACTAGGCATTGCCATGTGAATGGAAAAATCTATACCTCTCTAGGTTTGTTGTTGGAGCATCCATACTCCAAGCCTGTCTTGCTCTCTGAGTTTAGGACCACATCACAGTTTTATAAGTACTCAGTGCAAACTTTCAACAGTCTACTGGACTATACTAAATGCCTTTAACGGAAATCATTCATAGAGAAACTGAAGGCTAGGAAATCCAAACCCCAAAACTACGTGTAACCAAAAAGACACATTAAAACATAATTCTGATCCTAGTAAGAGCACCAGTGGAAGGGGAAGCCCTGGGTCCTGCTAAGACTGAACCCCCAGTGAACTAGACTGTTGGGGGAGGCGGCAATGGGGAGGGTGGGGAGGAACACCCATAAGGAAGGGGAGGGGAGGGGATGTTTGTCGAAACCGGAAAGGGAATAACACTTCAAAATGTATATAAGAAATACTCAAGTTAATAAAAAAAAAAAAAAAAAAAAAAAAACATAATTCTGCTCCCAGATGGCAGACTTGGTTCATCTTGCTCCCACCGGACTCTGCAACACTCAGACTAGACCTGGCTTATGATTCCTGACTTGACAGGGATGGTGAATACCAGAGTTTCAGCAGATTCAACCCCAAGCTCTAGCCTAGAAGCTGGTATATATAATCAGCAAAACATCGCCAATGAGTGCAAAGTATTCACAAGTCATCGACACAGGGATCTGTATAACTGATGCCTTCCAAGGGTATTTCCATCATCCTATGTTGGTCACACCACATGCGGCAAGTACACCAGGGGATAATTCACATAAAATATTAACTTGAAGCTGAGTGTGGTCACTTGGAATTAATCCACATACTGAAACCACTTTAAAGTATGATGCTTGCCAAGTTATTTTCTCTCTCTCTCTCTCTTCAGTCAAAGGCATATGCTTTTCCACAGAAGGCCAAGAAACTTTGATATTGACTCTGTCTTGGTATTGCAGGGCCAGCCCTTTGGAACACCTCAATTGTAGTCAAAACCTTCCCAAATGCTTCCAATAGCTCTACGTTCCTGTCCAGTATTTCAACAAGAAAATAGAGTCCTTCAGCTGAAGGGGTTTGCAACCCCATAAGAACAACAATACTAACCAACCAGAGCTCCCAAACCACTACCCAAAGAGTACACATGGACAGACCCATGGCTCCAGCTGCATATGTAGCAGAGGATGGCCTTGTTGGACACCAGAGGGAGGAGAAGTCCTTGGTCCTGCCAAGACATGACCTCCCAGTGTAGGGGAATGTCAGGGTGGGGAGGTGGGAAGGAATGGGTGGGTGGGGGAACACCCTCATAGAAAAAAGGGGACGGGGGATGGGATAGGGGGTTTATGGACATGATAACATTTGAAATCTAAATAAAAAATATCCAATGAAAAAATAACAAATAAAAAAATATAATCAGTCAACGTAGAACTTAAACCTTTCCAAAGAATAGGAAAGTCATAAGCGTATGAATAACCTGCTGTGAGTTTAAATTGCCCTGCATCCCCTCTGCCTCTCTCCAATAAAGGACTTGAATGAAAGAACAGAGCAAAACTGAAGCCCACACACACCAATAAGGTAGGCTGAGTTTTCCAAGTTTTCCTTTCCCCCAACATCCAACAGGTGTGTGCTGACCACCTACCTGTGTTTGGTGCTGTGCTGGGGATGGGAGCTAGGAAGCTTCCTGGTGCACATCAAAATGGGGAGACAGAGGAAACCGAGTGTGTTAAGTATTTGCTGGAAACAAGACGAAGCAGCATATGCATTCTTTACTCTGTTTTCTATAACCACAGTCTCTCTTACAATGAAGAAGACTGAGGTCCAGAATGGGCATTCCATCGCCCCAAGTCTCAAGCCGGAGAACAAAGGGTACCCAGATTGCCCTCTTTGAGAGTCTATACTCTTGTCATCTACCGTACGTTTCCAAGCAGTCAATGGTCAGTGCCATTCCAGTAGTCTAAACAACGGGCTCCAGGACACAGAGGGCCCCGTGAGACTGCAACAGGAGTGGCAAGAGGTCAGGGAAGGCATCATCGAGGATGTGACATTTGAGTTGGATCATGTTAAACAGCTGGAGTTGGGCCTGCTGGATTACTAATTTGTTGATTTTTTGACTACACCTCTTGGGCAGTTACCAGAGCCACACAGCGAAGGAAGCAATAATTCTTCCCTGGCCCTCAAAACTGCTGAAATGGAGTCACCTGCAATTTCTACACCCACTGGCTCCGCACAGAGGTTTCTCATATAAGGCTGTAGTGTAGAGGATGTTAGCTTAGGAAGTAGCAGGTGTGTGGGGTAGAGAGGGGGAAGGGACATGGTAAATACCAGAGGATCCCACAGAGACAGAAGGAAGCATCCCCAGAGAAGCTCTGAGAAAGTATATGGGGCAGCTTTTGTCTGAGAGTTGTTATAAAAACAAATGTCCTGTGTGTGTGTGTGTGTGTGTGTGTGTGTGTGTGTGTGTGTGTGTGTGTGTATAAGTCTCTCCTGTTGTTGTAAATCAGTAGTGTTGCTTGGGGGTCAAGTCTTCAGAAACTGATGTTTCATTTTTTTTCCCATGAAGTATAAGAAGGGTCACAAAAGGTAGAGGGGGAAGAAGTCATTAAACTTCAATGAAGCCAAAAATCTGAGAAAAATGTGTGTGATCCACTGAACAAAAGACACTGAGCTGAACAGTGATGGAAAGCGCCCTTGTGTGGGTGGTGGCAAGTTTTGAGACAAAGAACTCTGAAAATGAAAGTAAATAGTGCAATGTCTCCAAAATGAACGGAAAGTCGCCAAGAGAGGAGGGAAAGGGCATAGCAAAAGACCTTCAGTAATGTGTTACTTCTCTTCAGGGCACAGTTAAGGGACACCAAAGATGTTACAGACTCACTGGAAATCAATGGAGTAGAAGGGTTAACCAGACAGACTCCTGGATGACTTCTTGACACCAGATACCAACTGTCAGTTGCTGATGAATGCTTACTTAGTGTTGGCTGGGAGGAGAAAAAAAAAAGTCTCATTGATATGATTTTCTATTTCTGGGACTGGCCTTTGAAACATGGTTTCATACTGTAGCCCAGGATACCCTGGAGTTCATTATATAGCCCAGGCTAGCTTTGAGTTCATCAACATCTTCCTGTATCAGCCTCCTGAGTACTGGAATTACAAGCTAAGCCCCGAGGCTTGGATCACACTATGGTTTTATTTCTTCATTACTGAGATTCACTATGTCACTACTAATTAATCAGCCATTTGTATTTTATAAATGTAAGGTTTTTATTCAATTTTTTTCCTTAATTCTAGGAATTCTTTATGTGTTATAACTAGTAAACCTTTGTGACTTTGTTTTTCTGTTTGTTTGTTTGGTTGGTTTTGGTTTTGGTTTTGGATTTTTTTGCTGATTAGTTTCCATAGTACCAGAAAGTACAAGGTGAGCTGCTGCAGGAGAAAGAGTTATCAACTGTCCAACCCAAATGCACACCTCACAAGCTATGTCTGACTAGATACCTTCACTGGTGCAACAGTGGCATGACTGTCATAGGTCTCACCAGCTGCCTTCTGATTGGATTTGAGGCCTGCTCCACCAAAGGGAACTTATGCTGGGTCCTAAAATCCTAGCTAAGAACCCATAGCTGAGGAGATCATAGTCCCAGGGGAAGTCCCACTACTGTTCTTTTGCTAAATTAATACGGTTTCAAATCACCCTGTAAATGTGTATGCTTTTACACATAGATTAGTGTTGAGAACGATGCCCTTAAAACCTTCCATTGTTGATGTTAATAGTATAGTTAGAGTTAGTATAACTGGGTTCATAGAAAATCCCCAGCCAGCTGCAGAAGACTAATACAAATCTCGTGGTCAGGATGAATAATGATATGACAAAGTTGTGACCTTGCTGAGAAATACATCTGACGTCAAGATACCCAATCATATGACCTGTAACCTTCCTGAAAAACCAACATCCTGCTGACTAATAGATATGACAAACCTGTGACCTTTCTGACATCCTGTTGACATCAGCCGATTGCCTGACCAAAAGAGCTGTGTCCTTGGCCTGCGTAAATATTTCCTACTTCCCCCCTCTCTCTGTTACCCCTGTTATGGTATAAATTCAGCCTTGGGAAAAAATAAAATTGTCGCCTTGATCAGACTTTTGTCTTGGCGTCCTTCATGTCTCTTGTCCCCCATTCTCTTCCAGGTACCCTCTGCACCCTTGTTGACTGTCCTGCAGGATGGGACAACTGGCTGGAACAGATTAGTGCAACACTCAGCCTTCATTAAAGAATATTCCTATTGAAGTGGATGTTGGTTAATACAAAGACTCACAGTTGGATACTGTGCAGAGAATAAGTTACTCTGGACCATTCAGCACTAAAAGGGATAACTATCTTACTCCTCTCCCAAAGGTCAGAAAACAGTGTGGAAAGGAGAAGGAAAAGACTATATAAGAGCCAGAGGCTAGTATGAACTACCGTGAGAAAATGTCTCCTAGCCTGGCCATTAAACTCACTGTCACTGTTGATACCTGCACAACATCAGCTCCTGTCACCATTCCATCACGGATGAGGAATGAAATCGTGATAGCACAACTATCACTGAGGGCCTAGAGATTAAACCAAAAAAAAAAAAAAAAAAAAAAAGGGCTGCATCAAAATAGGAGGAAGATTGTTGAGAAGGACTTCAGCAGAAGAGAGAGAGAGAGAAGAAGAAAGAAGAAAGGGGACTGCCCAAACTATGTGCAATACAGATGCAATATATAAAATTGTCATACATTGCCATCTTTTCTTCTTCCAGCTGAAATTGAGTGTGTATATAGTGTGAGGTAGGGATCCAATTATATTCCATCACAGAGAGCCAATATTGCAGTAACAGCAATCTGCCATGCCAATTCTATATGACTTAAGATTCTGAACAGGCCCGAGCTTGTCTTTCCACAGATGTAACTCTCAATGGTTTTGCCAAAGATGTACTGTTGTACTTAATTGTCAGACATGTAATAACCCCCGAATTCAGTTAGGCCAAGTCCTACTTACTTCTTCAGGACCCTTTCAGCTACCCAGGGTCCTTTGCTCTTCTGTCAAGTTTTATGAAGAAATCATTCTGAGATCTTCTTTGTAACTGACTAGGTTTGGGGATATGAGGATAAGTGAGTGTATATAGATACGTGTGTGTGTGTGTGTGTGTGTGTGTGTGTGTGTGTGTGTGTGTGTACACTTATTTCCTCACTAAAGGCTGCCCACATTTCTTATCACATTATTGCTAAAATCTTATTTCTTGTGTCCAGTGTAAATAGTAACTTTCAAATACATGCATTATCTCCTTATTGCTGGCTACAAAATGCAATTATGCCTATGCTTCTACCCTAAATTATATCCAGCACATGTTCTAAACTCTTTTACTAAAGTCACGAGATATTTCCATTTATTTCCTAGGTAGATAGTCTATCTCTACCTTTCCAAGGTACATGCTTTTCACTGATTTTCTGCATTTACTGGGCTGGCTGTAGGAATGGTACTCATACAGGCTGTGGTTATCCATGACAGTAGGATATGCTGAAGAGTTGAAAGCAGGAAGTTCACAAGTTCAAAGTCAGCCAGGAATGCTACTCACATTATTTTGATTCTAATTTTTAGAAATATCTCAAAATTTCATAATTTTAAATGAATACCTCCCTAATTCTTTGGGAGATAACATTTTCAAATCAAAATTGTTGTTTAAACTCCCACTTTCCTAAGGGTTTTTCTTTTTGTATGAAAGTATTGGTTCTTGATTATTCGTTTTACATTATATTTGTTGAGATGACTATTTTCGAATTTAATTTGGTCATTTGGTGATTTCTTAGTACTGAGCAAATGCCATAACTAGGGGCTGAAAGGGGAATAATGTATATATTGGGAGCTTAATTTAAATATTATCTATTTTAGAACTTTTGCACCCACAGCAGCAACTGACATTCGCCTATAATTGCTCTTTGCATATGATGGTCACCAGGCTAGGATAATAAGGATTAATAGCCTCATAAAGGTGATTTGGAGAGTACCATCTCCTTCTCAACTGACAAGAAAAATTTGATGAGTTTTCTCTTACATAATTTTAATCTACTTGGTGGAACTTCCATATGAAATTATTTAACACTAGCACTGTCTTTTTCTTTTTTTCTTTTTTTCTCTTTTCTTTTTTTCGGAGCTGGGGATCGAACCCAGGGCCTAGCGCTTCCTAGGCAAGTGCTCTACCACTGAGCTAAATCCCCAACCCTAGCACTGTCTTTATAAGAACTTTTTGACCACTGACTCAGTTTACTTAGTGATAATGAGACTTCACATTTTTCCTGCTCTGTAAGTTTGTTTCAGTTCATTGCCTTCCTGCAGGGATTTGTACAATTCGTCCAAGCATCAGTTTCACTCTCAGATTCCTGTAACTCATACTGACCTGGAACCTACTTTGTAGCCAAGGTGACCCTGGCCCAGAGTTCCTCCTGCCTACCTCCCCAGTGCTGAGACTAAGGCTTGAACCACTAGACCCAGCTGGAATTTTCAACATATTGTCCTAAGAGTCTTTTAGCTGTACTCATGTTTTCTATATCCTTTAATACTCTTCCTTAATTTAATTTTATTTGTGTGTGATTTGGAGAGAGAAAGGAGAGGGGGGGAGAGAGAGAGAGAGAGAGAGAGAGAGAGAGAGAGAGAAAGAGAGAGAGAGAGAGATTCTTCCATCAATGTTGAGTTCCTCATAACTTCACTTTATTTATTGAGATGAGCTCTTTCTCTATACCCATAAGTCACTCAGAAAGACTGGCTGGCCTGTACTGTCTCTGTATCCTCTTGTTTCTGCCTCCACAGCACTACTCTTACACCACAGCCAGCTTTTCATATGAGTGCTAGGGAGTCCAGGTCAGCCCTTCATGCTTGCACAGCAAGCACTTGACCAACCAAGCATCTCTTCAGCCTCTGTTTGGTTTTTTTTTGTTTGTTTTTTTGTTTGTTTGTTTGTTTTAAGCAAGATCTTTCTGAATAGCCTAGAGTGGCATTGAAATCATAATTGCTCTCCTACCTCAGTCTCCTGAGTACTGCATGTAGGCATACAACTACATCGAGTCCTTAATTTTTAAGTTTAAAAAGAAAAGTGTTCATTTCCTACTCTGTATTTTTCTATTTTTTTAACTGGGCTCCCTAAGTCTCTGGATATGTCATACAGCTTTAGAATATCTATGCTGATTCTCAGCCATGATTCTTGTTCTCACACTTCTGGAATATTTCGACAGTTAGCCTACCATTGATACGCTTTCATAGAAGGAGTTTGGAGGCCTAAAGTTAAAAGCTCTTTTAAACAGATACTTGTATTTCCCCATTTGGCAACAATATTAATACTTTTTTCACAACAAGTTTATTTTGTCCTCTACCTGCAGCTGAAGTAAAAATGAATGCCTTTTCTTTGTCAAAGCAGAGTTTCTCCCTCCTTCGCAGTTGAGTGCAACTGAGCCCTTTGGTTGAGGAAGGCCTTGGCTTCATCAGGAGGTCTTTGATCTGACCCCCTCCATTACATCCATACTATGATTTGTTCCCTATTCCTGTGAGACCTTTCAAAGCTAATCCCTGGATTCCCACAAATTTGCAAATGACCTGTGAGCAGTCAAAGGCTTCTCTCCCAGGCTTTAGGTTTTTGCTTTATGTTTGACTCCTGAGGATTCTCTTACCCTATTGCCAGCTGGGCCAGACACTGAAAAGTTTTTCTGAGGCTGGGGAGGTGGTTCAGTGCAAGCATAAAGACCCGAGCTCAGAGCTCCAGCACTAAAATAGGCACAGCAACGAACGGTCCTCTAAATGCTTATCTCTATACCCATAAATCAGAGCAGCTCTCAGACCTCTTCAGAGAAGTTTCTTCGTTCGGTGGATGGTGGTTAACACAGAAACTCACAACTGACCCAAATGCAAAGAGTAAGCATCATTGGAGTGTTCAGTCACAAACTGTTCATCTATATCACACACACACACACACACACACACACACACACACAAGGATCAACAACTATGGTTGCCTGGGCAAGACCTGTACAAGATCAAACCAGTTAACATTCTAGCATGGAGAAATAAGGGTTCACAACCTGGATCCCTAATTGAGGAGCTATGGGCAGTTGATGACTTCAAATAGGAGGGGTCAGTTTTCTTAGAGTGTGTATCCTGATGGGTTGGCCATACTCCAACAGAAGGCCCCATACCCAAGAGTATATGAAGCACAAATTGGACTCAATAGGTTATATTTTTAAAAGAATAATTAAAAAAAGACGACATGCTGACTGGGTGGGGAGTTGCCGGTAGATCTAGGAAAAGCTAAAAGGAAATGTGATCAAAATAAATTGTATGGAATTCTCAAAGAATTAACTTTAAAAATATATCCTAATATAAAATCTAGGCATACCCACAGAGTTCTTTAACCCCAGCACTAGACTAAGGAGTGGTATAGACAGGAGGACTGCTGGGATTTAAGTCAGCCTAGCCATACAAGCAAGACTCAAGCTCAGTGGGAGACTCTGTCTCAAGAAAATAGGATTGAAGGTAACAGAACATGGCATGCACGCACACACATGAACACAGATGTCAGTGACATGTATGCACACACATGAACACAGATATCAATGACATGTATGCACACACATGAACACAGATGTCAGCATGTGTGCATATGACACATACATATTTTACATAGCATCTTTGATTATTCCTCAGTGTAATTTTACAGTGTCAAATCTGCGATGCTGCTCAAAATCAAAAATCTTATTTATAGGGTTTTTTTTTTGCCTAAATTATAGCAGTTCCTTTTCAAACGACTGGCTTATTTTCTATTAAAATTATTTTATAATTATGAAAACTTGATAGATTTCTTTAAAAATTTAAAATTTAAAAATTCTCAGAGTGTTTCTGAGAATATCTTTTTCTGTAAATATTCACATTGATATTAAAATAAACATTGAGAAATCAAGAACTTCTGAACACAACTATGCATTTCCTTATTGCCTGTTACCAGTGAAAATTATGTTCAGTTGCAGTGGTAATTTAACTATATGTTGCCACACTTAATTTTCCCTCTTTGCAAAAATGTCTCTCCATATGGATTTTAATAAATAATATGACACCCAGCATGAAAGTCTTGTGTTACTGATTCTTTTAATTTTCCCTATTATGATTAACACTACTATAAATGTCTTTATGCCCGTAGAATTTCATATTTTCTCTTAGAATAGCAAAGAGAACAGAACTGAGGGGTGAAACAGTAAATGCTTTAAGAATCCTCTTACCTGTCAACAAACCAGACTCTAAGCTGTAGTCACCGACTGTCAGAAAACAAGCATTTGGAGCCCTTCTCTGTTTCCTTTTTTGGGATTTGATACTTCATTAGAAAACGTGTGAGGTGCTTTCCGCTGTAAGCTCTACCTAGTCTTCCTCATTATGTTCCTGGTTAAACCTCCTCCCAGAGATTCACCCTATTTCATGAATGCCCAACTCTCCCCCAACCCATCTCTCCCTTGGAATAATATCCAAATTCCCATAAAGTCAAATTACAAAATCATATCAAAATCGTTCTCTCAAAGAGGCATGCTAATTCCTATAAATGCCTAAAATTTGGTTTTAAACAAGTGTTCATTGTATTGCATTTCGTTAAAGGAGAAATCGACTTGTTTTTCTCTTGTTCCTTATTACTTGAGCAGAAACGGTAATAGCATCTACATTTCCCTCATTAGACTGATAATTGACATTAATTATTAATGCGAGATATTCTTCCCTCCTTGTGTGAAGGGATGAAGCATATCTCTCATTACTATTAATGACTCATGACAGCAAAACTCATGTGTTTGTTGCTCCCAAAGCAAATGTGTAAGGCACCACCACAAAACTTTTATAGTTAAGAAAAACTGGGGCCCAAAGAGTTAAGGATTCACAAAAAATAAATGAGCAATCAATGCTGAAATGGGTTTGCCCTAAGATGTTGACTTTACAGAAATGCACGTATTTGCAGTCTGTTAAAGACCCCTGCGCTCCCCAAGTTCCGAGGGACTAAACCACTAACCAAAGAGGACCCATGGTTCCAGCTGCATATGTAACAGAGGATGGTCTTATCTGGCATCAATGGGAGGAGAAGCCCTTGGTCCTGTGAAGGGAAATGCTAGGGGAGTGAGGTGGGAGTGCATAGGTGCATGGGGGATCACCCTCATACAAGCAGGGAGAGGGGGATGGGATGGGGATTTCCAGAGGGGAAACCTGGAAAGGGGATAACAGTTGAAATGTAAATAAATAAAATATCCAATAAAAATTAAAAAAATAAAAAAGATAAAGCTCAAAACACAAAATCAAACTGAAAAGTGCATCTCTTTCGATATCTTGAAAGAGTCTTATGGCAACATAGCCCTAGAGTATAAAGAGCATAAAGAGTATAAAGGCATGTGTTTGAAAATAGTATTATTCTTGTTGTTATTAAAGGTCTAGTATGATTTTTTAAAGAAACAAATTCTTTGCCACTTTGGATAAATCTTTACCTAAAATCCTGGGGCACACTGGTTTACCCATTCACCTTGAGTTAAGAATGGAGTTTAAGGCCGGAGAGATGGCTCGGTGGTTAAGAGCACTGACTGCTCTTCCAGAGGTCCTGAGTTCAAATCCCAGCAACCACATGGTGGCTCACAACCATCTGTAATGGAATCTGAAGCCCTCTTCTGGTGTGTCTGAAGACAGCGACAGTGTACTTATATAGAATAAATAAATACATCTTTAAAAAAAAAAAAAAAAGAATGGAGTTTAAAGGATGCTTGCAGGAGGGACCTGTAGTGACCAAGCTTATGAAATCACAGTGGAGAAAGAAGGTACCAGAGCTGAGAATATGAATACGTGGCCTTGAGATGATGCTCCCCGTGGCTCAAGTTTAGTCAGCAATAACACCCAAGAGCAGCATAGCCTCGCCAGTCCTTTCATTAAATGCCATGGTCACACGATGTTGTCTCACAGCTTTAAAGGTCCTGTCAGCAGCCCTCAGGACCTCAACACAATGTCCAGAATCCTGCCAGAAAACACACAGGCTTCTTTTAATGAGTTCTGTGCAGCCTGCAGCAAGCCTAGGCTTTTCTATGATGGGCTGACGGGCTTCACTCTTTCTTACCTGCCCCTCACCAAGACTCAGATGAATCCAAGGGAAGCAGAAAAAGCCCAGTGTGAGCTGATTGAACAAATACGTTTGGGGAGGTTTCACAGTAAACTTTGGATTTTTAGCACCATTGCTCTTTTAAAAATAAATTATGATAAGAAAACCAACTCTCAGCATCATGAGTTATAGGTGCCCCACATACTGGACACAAATTCTATGGAGAAGAGGAAAGTAGGCATAAGGTCAAGATTCCAGGTCAACCAAGTCGACACGTATGTGTGTATCTGCACACAGAATCAGTACACAGATGGGAAACTGGCGGGCAGTTTAAATGAGCTTGTTTTGTTATTCCTTCTTAAATTATTTTGTTTACAAAGAGCTTTACATGTACACTGTATTTAGAAAAACATTGTGAGTATTTTAGAATGATCACCCCTGGTTTCTGGATGGATCTTTATATGCACCAAAAACATGAAAGAAGATGGAGGTCTTACCAACATCAGAGTTTCATCAGTGAAGTACACACTTGCTACTTTTCCTGGAAAGAGGAGGAGGTTGGAGATTGGAGAGGTCTGCTCTTAAGGTCACATTTCAACACTCTCACTTTTCAGTCAGAAGTTTCCCTTATCCATGAAGTCAATGGGGAAAGTATATATTTTTTGCTTGCCTTAATACAATATCCTAAAATGGGAATCTGGACCAAAATATAATTTTTCATTTAAAAGTAAATACTATGGGGTTTGAAGGAATAGCTCATGATAGAGCACACATTTGGCATGCAAGGACATCAATATATAAATAAATAGCTCGCTGTTTTAGGAAGGCGGGTGCTGAGAGAAAATCTTATGCTCTGGCATGAGATTCTCAGCAATCCTCAAGACTCAGCCTCATGAGATGAAGACACGAGTCATATGTGCCACCACTTCCCTAAAACACAGTAGAAAGGACAAATTGTAGGTCACAGGGTTTGTGGCTGGGTTGTATCCCAGTACCTGTTCCAGTCCCTAGAAACCTTGTCTTACAGAAGATGGCCTGTTCAGATTCCATATACCCCACTACTAGGAGTCTTCCCTAGGGTCACCCCCATTGACTTCAGGGAGTTTCCACTGCATTGGGTTTTCACATTGTCCCCAAATGTTCCCCAATACTAGTCATCCCTCCCAGTACTCCATCCCTCCCCCCATCTAATCCCTCATGATCCCATTCTCACCTGCCCCCAGTCCACCAGCAAATTCTATTCTATTTCTCATTTCAAGGGAGGACTAAGCATAATCCCTAGAGACTTCCTTATTACTTAGCCTCTCTGGGTCTGTGGATAGTAGCATGATTATCCTTTACAGTTAATATCCACATATTAGTGAATACCATGTTCGTCTTCCTGAGACTGGCTTACCTCACTTTGCAGATTTGCCTGCAGTTTTCATTTTGTCTTTTGACAGCTGAGTGATACTCCATTATGTAAACATGTCACATTTTCTTTATCTATTCTTTGGTTGAGGGACATCTAGTGATTGACTACTGTGAATAAAGTCATAGTGAATATAGTCGATCAAGTGTTTTTTTGATAATACAGACAGGATAGTCCTTTAGGTATATAGAGTGGTCTAGCTAGGTCTTGAGGTAGATCAATTTCCCGTTTTCTGAGAAACCATCATATTGATTTCCATAATAACTGTAGACGTTTGCACTCCCACCAACAATAAAGAAATGTTTTCCTTGCTCCACATTCTCACAAATAAGAGCTGTCACTTGTGGGTTTTGATCTTAGTTCCGACCAACATAAAATGGAAGATCAAAGTAGTTTTGATTTGCATTTTTCTGTGACTGGTCCAACTTAAGGCCCACACTATGAGAGGGAGCCCATGCCTGACACTGCCTAGATAGCCAGGAACCAAAGACTGGATAACCTAGAGATCTAGGAGAAAACCAAACACTACTGGGGAAAAAGTCAATAGAATTATTCCTAATGAAATCCTACTACACACATAGATTAGTGCCTAGCCCAACTGTCATCAGAGAGACTTCATTCATCAACTGATATCAGCAGATGCAGAGACCCACAGTCAAACATTAGGAAGAGCTTGGGGAACCTGTCAGAAGAGGGGAGAAAGAATTGTAGGAGGTAGAGGGATCAAGGACACCATGAGAACACAACCCACAGAATCAACTAAGCAGGGCTCATAGGGGCTCACAGAGATTGATATGATAATCAGAAAGCTATCATGGGTCTGACCTCTAGGTCCTCTACATATATATTATGGTTTATGTAGCTTGGTGTTCTTGTAGAACTACTAACAGTGAGAGTAAGGGTGCTTTTTACTCTTTTACCTGCTCTTGGGACCCTTTTCTTCCTACCGGCTTGCTTCATCCAGCCTTGATAGAAGGGTTTGTGCCTAGACTTATTGCATCTTGTTATGCTGTGTTCAGTTAATATCCCTGGGAAGACTGCTCTTTCTGAGGGGAAACAGAGAAGTAGATCCAGAGGATACAGGAGGTGTGTGGAGTGGAGGGAGGGAGGGAAAACTATGGTCAGGAAAGACCATGATACTCAGTCTGAGTAGCTCTTATTCAGTGGCAAGAAAGAAGGAGCACATTTTGAAACTCTACCTACTGATGACACTTTTGCCACAACCATTGAGTTTCCTAAGGTCAAACAATACAAGATTAAGATGGCATCATCTTTGAAAAGCCTTGACTAATTGTCATAAATCAGTTATAATGAATTTGATGCCTTTAAACATCTTTCAAATAAATATATAACATCAAAACATATAGGTGTAAATAATCTTTTTCCCTACCAGAATATTCATTCATGTGAATCACAAAATTTAAATGTTTTCCTTTAAAAACTTTTCATAATATTGATTGCCTAATATTTATGCACAAACTATGATGACTCAATTGTTTGTCTTGACCAAGTTTCTAGAATAAGTTTGGAAATACAACCTTCTGTGAAAAAAATACATTTCTGAAAATCAGTTTTCTCTATGCAAACAAAATCAGTAAGTGCTTCTCTTTACAAAGCAGAATACTTGTTTGTTTTTGTTGCTAACAAGAGGCTTTGATGAGATACCCATTAGAGGTGTGAAACAGCTTGCTTCCTGCCATGTCCCAAATATCAAGGTACAAATGCATCCAAAGACCTAGAATGAGTGAATTGGGAGGAGAAGAGTAAACATGGAGTAATATTTTCATTCACAATGATCACCTGAGGGTCCTTTTGCATTTGGACAAATTAGGTTTGAGGCCAGAGTGGAATAAAACAGGTAAGGAAATTAAACTTGTTAAATTTCTTGTAATCGTTGTAATGGGAAGTGACATCTCATAAACTTGCCCAAGAAAACCCTGCCCTCTTGTAATAAAATTGGCCTGTGCAGAGGGAGAACATAAGGACCAAATAGGGGTTGCTGTGTCTCCCCTAAAACCAGAGATGTTCACTCATACATGATCCTGGGCAGGAGACATCCAGGGCTAGCAATGCCATCCCTCCCCAGTTCTTTCTCAAGGTCTATCACTGACGTCTGAAACCTCACCATTCACAGTTCATTCTCCTGCCATGTTTTGTCTCATGTTATAAAGTACAAATAACAAAAATTACAATAATATGTCAGCATTTCTGCCATATGGTGAAGATTTCTTAGTTATTAGCCAATAACCTCGACTGTTTATCATTTGTTGTGGTGGAATCATGTGAATCCTTCTTTCTAGGGTTGCAGGTATGAGTCAGTCGGTAGTCCTATACTTACTTGCCTAGAAGGTGTAAGGTCCTGGATCAATTCCCAACACTGACCAGGGTGGCTGGGGACTTCTTTCTAGTTGTTTTTAAATATGTAAAAAGTAATTATAGTTCTCAAATTGTGGTATAAAATATATAACTCAATCATTTTTTCTAACTGCGCATTTAGACTTTTTAATAAGCTCTCCTTTCCCTCTTCTCCTATCCTGTCCTAACTCTGCTAACCACAATTCTACCTAACTAGTATTATTCCACTCCCTAGTTGTGTGTGATGGACTAACTTAGCTCCTGTGTATAAATGAGACATATCCTGGAGGAAGAACAGCCTCTTACAAAATGCCTGGAAGGTGGAGGCCCATGTGCAGAAAAGTGAAAGTAGACACACAGCTCTCACCAAAGATTAAAAACATGGTCAATATTAATTAAAGACTTAGATCTAGATACAAGATTGTGAAACGATAAGGAGAAAAACTGGGAAACACTTCAGGAAATTGGTGGGAGTGAGGATTTGGAGGATACAATTCCGAAATCCCAGGCAACAAAAGGAAAATGAAACAAACGGTCTCTCTACATTTGGTCTACAAGATTCCCTGCCCAGAGAAACAATCAACAGGGAAGCAACAGCCTACAGGGGGCAACAAATATAGTTTTTGTTGTTGTGGTTGTTTACTATTCTTCTAACAAGGGACTAAAATCTTCATTAGGTTTCCTCATTGGTTAACATTTGTTCTTAGCCAGCTTCTCACATGTACACATGCGTACTGGCCACTCCCACCCCTTACCCTTCCCCTATCCTCCCTACAAATTGCTCTCACTTTTGTATCTATCCATTTTGTTTAGTGACCTGACAACTTAAACCAGGGCCACCTGTGTGACTATGGATTTGGAACTGTCCACTGGAGCAGATCTGCAGTGTACATCCATATGTCACAAGAGACCTTACTCACCAAAGCTCCAAGCATTTCATTGCATTCATTGGTTTAACCTAGGTCAATATGCCTGCATGCAACTGCACAAGTTTTAGGTTTTAGGAAAATGTCATATGCTTATGGCATGCCTGGATTATGTACACAGAGAGCAAGAGAGAACATGTCAAATGGAGCACAGAAGTGGGGGTCCTTGGCTGTATTTGCAAGTGAATTAAATCCTCCTCCACACACACTGTAATCACACACTAGCAAGAAGTCTAAGGGCTTTGGGGAAGGCAATTGGGGTGAATAAAAACTATATTAAGATTTAACATTTATTCTAGATTGTCATATACTGGGAACTATATATTAACTCATTTAATTTTCAGAAAATCTATGAAATGGGCATTATTATTAATCTCATCTCCCTAAGTAAGAAAACTGAGGCACAGATAGACACATAACTTACTCCCAATGTATGTATACATATGTATAATGTATATAAATATGCAGACATTTTAGCATACATAAGGGAATTTACTCATATGCATATGACATAACATATTCTCATATAGTGGGTGAGAAGTCTAATTCTTTGGACCTTATGGTCATAACAAAGGTGCCATCTGGCGTTGAAACCCTCCAATTGCAGAAAAAGCACCAAGTAGAAATGAAGATTCTCAAAAACTACACATTAAATTGTCATCTACAAGGCTATCAACATGAACATCAGCGGAGGGTCTGGCCTTACTCTTGAGTCATCCTACATGCCCTAAAATTGACATCAAGTGATCTCAGGATGCTGATTCTAGTCAGTCCTGACTCTCATGTTCTCCACAGCCTGCAAGGACCACTCCATGGTGGAAATCATTCTGTCTCAAGGAACAGAAATCAACAGATTTGTTTTCCTTTTGGGACAATGCATTGTCCTACAAGATTTGCATACCCACACCTATTCCTGGTGAATAGAGCAGCCGTGTTTTAAATGGCTACACTTAGAGGCAACACAATACACTCTTTTCATCCTTTTCCAGCCAGCGAGTAAAATGTGATGATTATAAACCTTGTCCAGGACATGCATGAACAGGTGTGGACCATTTCTATTTAATTTCTGCTTTGTTAAACATTGACCTTGAAGTTCATATTCAACAACAGAGGAGCTCACCTAAAAGACACCTTGGCCAGAAGCCCAACCCCAATGTACTTTTCCATCTCAGAACAACTGCACTTGTTTCCCATGAGTTACTTCGACAATTGGGATGCAGCAGAATTTGAGAAGATTAGAAATATTCCAAGGTCATCGGTCAGTGTAACTGAAGGAACTTGCTTCTCAAAAGCCACCTCGCATTATTATTTTATTGGCCCACTTAGTCACTAAGAATTTGCTCAGAATTCTGGTCCAGTTTATATGCTGAACCAGAGTCTTTATACCCAGCTTCTTTACCTAATCAGGAAACTTCAAAGCTTAAGCTACCTACTTTGGCAAAGACCATAAAGTCATTTCTTCTACTAAGCCTAAAGATGCTTTAATACCTCTAATCTACCTGCGTTTTCCTGTGATGTAAAAGCTCCCCCTTGGCCCTTTGGGCCACATGTAACTCCCTTTCTTGGGGGATCCTTAGCATCCTTCCACAGGGCCAACACCCCAACTTACTCAGCCCCATCTTCTGCTATTTTTCTTCTGCATTTCCACAGAAGCCAAAGTCTGAAGACCTGAGTCCAAGTTCTAAAATAAACTATTCTTGATAGAACTCTGTTGTGGCAGAAATGTTACTAATTCTACTTTAAGTGATAGATGAGAGTTTAAGATTTTCAAGGCTCAGAAACACTAATGCCTATACTCTTCTTTGCATGAAACTGACAGTTCAATTTTTTTAATTGTACGAAGGACTTCTATTCCCATTCAGAAATTCTCTTTGGTGAGCATTTTATTTCCTTCATTGTGAGGCCCATCTACCAGGCAAAGCTGAGGAAGAAAGAAACTGGTTTCACACCAGGCTCTGTGACTGTGTGCTGGTACTAGGATTTTCTGGAGGAATCTTAGTGATCCAGGTCCTATCTCCAAGGAGCAACATCTACCAGGATTGGGATGACCAGTATACACATGTACAATGTCTGCCTCCAAAGCACTGGATGCTCACAAACAAAAGCTTACAGTTCTTTAGACACAGCAGAAATCCCAGTCTTTGGACACTCACTAGTGTAAGGATAGGGAACAGTGAAGGAGAGAGGAAAGTGGTGTGGAGAAATCACTTCATGTTATCCACTACAACTCAACCTCACTTCTCTTTGTCCACTCTACCTTTGCAAAGTTCATTAGAAATAAAGCATAAATCCCAAATAGCAAAGCAAGAGAGGACATAGAAAGATAAAACTGACAGCTCCAGAGGTACCTTCTAGAGCTCTTCTGAACTCACTCTGACCATAACCGAACCCTTTTTCTTAATGGTAATGTATGTCCCTGTGTTTATGCAGAACATTGGAAATCAGCAATGATTTTACACAGCAGTTGTAAAGTCAAAGAAAATGCGAACTTCAATATGACCATCTTTGTGATGGCTTCAACTTTTAGAACCTTGGGTGAAGAGATTACTGACTCAGCATAGCACCACTTCCTTCTTGGGAAATGCTACACAGCTATAACAGCAAAAGAGTTTGCCAGGCAAAGTGAGCTGTATGCTTGGAAAACATGTATTCTGAAGTTATATCAACATCTGAAGTATAGTGCAATCCAAAAGAAAAGGAAGTTCAATAAAGTCAGCTCAAAAGTTATCCTCACTTGTATATTTTATTTTTATTTTCTCCTGCCTCACCATTCTTTGGGGTATGTTTGTCATTGTTTGTAATGACTTCATAGAGAGAACACACACACACACACACACACACACACACACACACACACACACAACCTTCTGGTGGTGTGGTGTTCTAACCACTTCTTGTCACTTTCTTGGACTTGGGCCAATTGACAATTGAGCCTGGCAGTTTCTTCTGGATTCTTCTACCATTGCTAATTCCTGAGTGGTTTTTGCAAGTGAATCGAGCTGCCACCACTGATTCCTGTGCACTGACCTACTGGTACCCTAACAAAACTGATTGGATTTGGTCCAAAGAACTATTTCTAAACAGGTCCACATCCTCCTTTGCTCTACTACTCTTTCATTTTCTCTACCTCTGGTGGGTAATGGGCTAGAAGGGGCATTAAAGTATTTAAGAACCATTACTAAAATAAATTTAAAAAATCCTAAGCCAACGGGAGTACAAAAATTTAGATGAGATTATTCAGACACAAAAATAGCTGCACACAACCAAAATCCTTGAGTGATTTTTGAGTGACTCAAACTTTGAAAAAGGCTTATACACAGATCAGATAGGCTGTGTACAAGACCAGTGGCCATATAGATATAAAAGGAAAATAGGTATTCCCTAAGGGTCAGAAATCAAATTTTGAAGTCTGCCAGAAGAAACAACAACAATTTCAGTCTTACATTTCAAAGTCAAAGAAAAAGTAACATCAGAATTCTCTATTTTACAAGGCCTGAACATGTATTTTAAAGACAGACACAAAGAAAATCCTAAGCTTCTCTACCATCTCATTACCTTCTATCACATTGTATAGACCTTAAATTTTAGAAATTCTAGAATAATAATTGTTCTTTGTCTTTTTAATGTTTCCACTGATGTCAGAAATATGCTTTAGGGACAAAAGAAATGAACAATATTGAGGTTCTTGGACTAGAGATTGCCAGTGCTTTTTCCCAAACTCAGCTCTATGTGTAGAGCTTGTCAGTGTTTGACTATCTCCTACCTTACATTAAAAAATTAAAATTCCCTTCTGGTGGTTTCTGCCAGCATCCAGAGCTAATCCTGGGACCCAGCTCTCTGTACTCAGATCCCATAGGGAGAGAGCTGGATTCTCAGAAGTGCAAACAATCCTGAGAGCACAGGTGAGACCACCACTTCTGCTCACATTCCTGGCCCAGAGGAACCCACCTGGAGCCCTCTGTACACAGGAAACAAGGAGCAGTCTGGGACAGGATCTTTCCAGATTCTGCAGGTGCCTGAAGCTGACCCTGAAACAAAGATCTCTGTACTGAGATCCGCATAAGAAAGTTGGTCTACAGGAGTGCTAATATACCTGATAGCATGGATCCCTTGGGGAGACAGCTGGATTCTCAGAAATGCAAACAATCCTGAGCGCACAGGTGAGACCACCACTTCTGCTCACATTCCTGGCCCAAGAGGAGCCCACCTGGAGCCCTCAGGACACAGGAACTGAGGAGCAGTATGGGACAGGATCCTTCCGGTTTCCACCTGCACTGGAACTGACCTTGTGACACAGCTCTCTGTACCCACATCCTGCTGGGAGAAAGTCAGGATCCAGGCATGCTGACACACAGGCTTACAGGAAGATCAAGCTGTCAGAGGCAGCAAGACCAGCTGGCACCAGAAATAAACAGATGATGAGAGGCAAGGGCAAGAACCTAAGCAACAGAAACTATCCCCACCACAGCAAGCCCTATATACCCCAACACACCAGAAAAGCAAGATTTTAATTTAATTTAATTTTAATTTTAATTTAAAATCACAACTCAAGATGATGCTGGAGGACTTTAAAAAGGACATAAATAACTTCCTTAAAGGAATAAAGGATAACACAGGTAAACAGGTAGAAACCCTTAAAAAGAAAGTATAAAAATCCCTTAAAGAATTACAGGAAAACACAACAAAACAGGTGAAGGAACTGAACAAAACCATCCAGGATCTCAAGATGGAAACAGAAACAACAAAGAAATCATAAAACAGACAACCCTAGAGGTTGAAAACCTAAGAAAGAGATCAGGAGTCAGAGATGCAAGCATTACCAACAGAATACAAGAGATAGAAGAAAGAATCTCAGGGACAGAAGATACCATAGAAAACATTGACATGGCCATCAAATAAAATGTAAAGCATAAACAGCTCCTAAACCAAAATATTCTGGAAATCCAGTACACAGTGAGAAGGTCAAACATAAGGATAATAGGTATAGAAGAGAGCAAAGAGTCTCAACTTAAAGGCCAGTAAATATCTTCAACAAAATTATAAAAAACTTCCCTAACCTAAAGAAAAAGATGCCCATAAACATACACAAAGATTACAAAACTTCAAAGAGATTAGACCAGAAAAGAAATTTCTCCTCTCACATAATAGTTGAAACACCAAGCGCACAAAACAAAGAAAGAATATTAAAAGCAGTAAGGGAAAAATGTCAAGTAACATATAAAGTCAGACCTATCAGAATTACACCAGACTTCTCACCAGAGACTATGAAAGCCAGAAGACACTGGACAGATGTCATACAGACACCAAGAGAACACAAATGCCAGCCCAGGCTACTATATCCAGCAAAACTCTCAATTAACATAGATGGAGAAACCATATTCCATGAAGAAAACAAATTTACACAGTATCTTTCTACAAATCCAGCCCTGCAAAGGATAATAGATGGAAAACTCCAACACAAGAAGGGAAACTGCACCATAAAAAAGCAATAAAGTAATTTTTTTGCAACAAACCCAAAAGAAGAGAGACACACAAACATAATTCTGCCCTTAGCAACAAATATAGCAGGGAACAACAATCATTAGTCTCTAATATCTCTGAACATCAATGAACTCAATTCCCCAATTAAAAGACATAGACTAACAGACTGGATACACAAACAGGACCCAGCATTTTGCTGCATAGAGGAAACACACCTCAGTAACATATATAGACACTACCTCAGAGTAAGAGACTGGAAAACAATTTTCCAAGCAACTGGTCCAAAGAACAAACTGGAGTAGCTATTGTAATATTGAATAAAATCAACTTTCAACCAAAAGTTATCAAAAAAGATAAGGAAGGAAACTTCCTATTCATCAAAGGAAAACTCTACCAAGATGAACTCTCAAACCTGAATATCTATGCTACAAATACAAGGGCACCTACATTCATAAAAGAAACCTTATTAAAGCTCAAAGCACACATTGTGAAAAGACCTCCGGAGAGGACCTTTCCCTCAGGAGGAGACCCCCAAGCGCCCAATGACCGAGCCGAGGCCACTCGGATGCAATCAGCAAGAGGGTTTATTGAAAACACAGGTACCATGGAACAGTCTCTTCGAGGACTTGCGCGCCCAGCAGCTCCAGCATGGGGCTTTTATAGGGTTTGGGGAAGCAGAAGGGGCGTTAAGCAGAACCAATTACGGGATTGGGATTTAAACGAGATATAGACATGTTCACATATGATTGATTAAAACAAGATGAGGTAATATATTGCCACATTGGCAGGTTTGAATCATATTCAATGAGGTTGTAACATTTCCAAAATTGACTATATAATTGCTGGGACGTCCTGAATGTTGGGGGGCTAACTTATCCTTCCTGCCAGATCCGATTCTCCTAGTCTGTTCTGTATTCCTTTCCTTTTATGGTCTGTTAGTTTTAACGGTGACTCGGCCCTAGGTATCTGGGCGTGCCTGGGCTCGTTCAAGCCTGTTGCAGCTCTGAGTTAAGACTCATGGAGTGGGTCTTTCAATTGCACCTCACACAATAATAGTGGGAGACTTCAACACTCCACTCTCAGCAATGGACAGACCATGGAAAAGGAAACTAAACAGAGACACAGTAAAACTAACAGAAGTTAGGAACCAAATGGAGTTAACAGATATCTATTGAACATTTCATCCTAAAACAAAATAATATGCCTTCTTCTCAACAATTCATGGTACCTTTTCCAAAATTGACTATATAATTGGTCACAAAACAAGCCTCAACAGATACAAGAAGATTGAAACAGTCCTATGCATCCTATCAGATCACTATGGACTAAGGCTGGTCTTCAATGACAACAAAAACAACAGAAAGCCCACATATACATGGAAGTTGAACAATGCTCTGCTCAATGATAACTTTGTCAAGGAACAAATAAAGGAAGAAATTAAAGACTTTTTTAGAATTTAATGAAAATGAAGGCACAGCATACCCAAACTTATGGGACACAATGAAAGCAGTGATAAGAGGAAAACTCATAGCTCTGAGTGCCTCCAAAAAGAAACTGGAGAGAGCATACACTAGCAGCTTGACAACACACCTAAAAGCTCTAGAACAAAAAGAAGCAAATACACCCCAGAGGAGTAACTGGCAGAAAATAATCAAACTTGGAGCTGAAATCAACCAAGTAGAAACAAAAGGACTATACAAAGAATCAACAAAACTAGGAGCTGGTTCTCTGAGAAAAAATCAACCAGATAGGTAAACACTTAGCCAGACTAGCCAGAAGGCACAGAGAGAGTATCCAAATTAACAAAATCAGAAATGAAAAGGGACACATAACAACAGAATCTGAGGATATTCAAAAAGTCATCAGATCCTACTACACAAGCCTATGTTCAACAAAACTGGAAAATCTGGATGAAATAGACAATTTTCTAGACATGCCAGGTACCAAAGTTAAATCAGGATCAGATAAGAGGAGAAAAGCGGTAGCAGGACAATGGAGGCTGACATAAAGATTCCGCTCTGTGTATTTACAGGTTGTTATTAATGTTCTCAAGGGATGGATGGTACCGGGCTTTGTATGTTTAAGTGGGCAATTATATCTTATCAATTGGGTCAAAGGTTATTGTGTTTTGTGTTCTTTTATGTGACGGTTTGAGTGTTGGAAAGTGTGTGGCGGCAGGAGACACTGGGCCACCTCGGAGTTGGGATGTGTTTCTGCCAAGATGTCTTGGGGTACCGAGGTGCGAGACCCAGCGAGGTAAAAGTCAACTATACCTTTTTTATTTTTATAGTTTTACAACAACAAATGGCGAACCAATGTGATGGTCAAGAATCCACTAGTAATCCTAAGAGATGAGAGAAAGTCTTTATTTTCTAAGAGGAGGCCGGCACCATGTTAAGTCATCTCTAGGGTGGGAATTCAAACAAAGAAAAGGGGAAGCAGCCTGGACTGGCAGGCTGTAGGTCCCCTACTGTTTGATAAGTAATGGCAGCTCAGAGAGTTAGAGATTAAAAGCTGCTTTTTAAAGAAAGTTGTTTAGAAAATCTTTCAAGATACTCATATTCTTTTTAACATGGGATCCACAGGAATTTTGGGTTGAAATCCTAGTTAGACAAGCTACTTCTTAATTACAGGTATTATTAAAAGGTGATTAAGTTTGTTTTTAGAAAGAAGAGAGTAAAGAGATTACCTCTTTCAGTTGGGGATTTTCATTCATCGTTCAGAACTTAGGGAAAAATTAGTCACTACCTCCAAGTAGAGAGTTGTGATAAATGTCTGTAAGACCAGGAAGAGTGAATGCAGACATATATTATAGAAGTTGTTAAGGTTAAAGAAAAATCTGTGGCTCCAGTTAGAGATCTTAACAGATGGATATATTTTTTTGGGCTAAAGTCCTGAGTTTTAAGTTGCTTATTGGTTTTAGAATTGATAGAAGGTGTTTAAGTTTGTTTTAAGGAGAAAGAGCCCAAATCACGAGATTTTCTTTTTTTTTTTTTTTTTTTTTTTTCTTTTTTTCAGATTACCCTACCACTGAATCCCCATTCTTTTTCTTTTTTTTTTTTTTTTCCGGGCTGGGGAGATTTTCCCTAGGCAAGCGCTCTACCATGGTTTTTCAGAACTTAGGGAAAATTATTCACTGACTCAAGTAGAGAATTGTGATATTTACAAGGTATTAAGGTTAAATAAAAATCTGTGGCTACGGGTAGAGAGCTTAACAGATGTATATATATTTAGGTTATTAAGGTTAAAGAAAAATCTGTGGCTCTGGGTACGAGAGCTTGACAGATTGAGATATTTTAGGCTAAAGTCCTGGTTTGATATGTTGCTTATTGGTATTAGAATTGTGGTATTAGAATTGATAAAAAGTGTTTAGTTTGCTTTATGAATTACCCTGCTAAAGGCCATATGGCTCGTTGATGTTGGCTAGCGAGGGTTTATGGTTACTTTTGATATTTACCACAACAGGAAGCTCAGATTCTCTTAACATGGGCTCCACGGGAATCTTGGGTTAATTTCCTGATATCACAGAGTACAAAAGCCTATCAGGCTCATTGTTTAGCTTACTTCCTTTTTAAAAAATTGTTAAGTCTTCATGATGGGTGTGACTTTGGTTATAGTTATATTATTACTCTGGGAGAGAGTGCAAGATACAAGCTTTTCTGATTTCAGACTAAGGGACACAGTATTTGGGGAGAAAGATTTTGTCTTTGTGTTTTTAAAAAGTGTGATTAGGCTCTGAAAACCTCACAAAATCATACTGATCAGATTTGATAGAGGTAGACCGCCTGAAAAATTTATTCAGGAGAATCAACCAAAAAGATATCTCAATTCTAAACTTTTGTCTTGAGAGTTGTATTTTACAGAGTGTGCCTACTTGGATTCCTGGTCTCAAGGACTTTCAGCTGGGTCCAGTCAGGACACATCGGCTACAGAATTTGCTTCATTCTTCCTACCTCCTATCCCCAAGGATATCTCAATGCCCATGTACAGCTTGAAGAAGTTATAGAGGAGTTGTCGCCCCAATTCCCTGGACTTTGGGGGACTGAAAGTTGTTTTTATGAGGAATTTAGAAATGGTTGTAATTTAACAGGGAGGAATTAGCTAGATTGAGTTATACAGTCGTAATCTCATTTGGTAACTAGCTAAAATCATATCTTTGCTTTGATATAGAATTTATTTGTTAAAAGTTTAAAAGTACAAGGTTTAGAGCCAGTCCTTCTATTGATGCCATTACCAACTTCTGAGTTGATTACACATGTGAGTTAAGGGCCAAATAGCAAATATATTACTGACTTTATGAGAGAACTTTCAAGATATTATTAAGATATAAAGACAATATCCAGATTGTCTTATATAGATAGATGGTTTTCAAAAATGTCAGAAATCCACAAAATTTGAGATTTAAAGTTATTTATCTTTTGTCCCAACATATAAAAAAGACATGTGCTCCACTATGTTCATAGCAGCCTTATTTATAATAGCCAGAAACTGGAAAGAACCCAGATGTCCTTCAACAGAGGAATGGATACAGAAAATGTGGTACATCTACACAATGGAATATTACTCAGCTATCAAAAACAATGCCTTTATGAAATTCATACACAAATGGTTGGAACTGGAAAATATCATCCTGAGTGAGGTAACCCAATCACAGAAAGACACACATGGTATGCATTCATTGATAAGTGGCTATTAGCCCAAATGCTTGAATTACCCTAGATGCATAGAACAAATGAAACTCAAGACGGATGATCAAAATGTGAATGCTTCACTCCTTCTTTAAAAGGGGGGAACAAGAATACCCCTGGCAGGGAATAGAGAGGCAAAGATTAAAACAGACACAGAAGGAACACCCATTCAGAGCCTGCCCCACATGTGGCCCATACATATACAGCCACCCAATTAGATAAGATGGATGAAGCAAAGAAGGCAGGCCGACAGGAGCCGGATGTAGATCTCTCCTGAGAGACACAGCCAGAATACAGCAAATACAGAGGCGAATGCCAGCAGAAAACCACTGAACTGAGAATAGGACCCCAAGGCTGAATCAGAGAAAGAACTGAAGAGCTTGAAGGCCTCGAGACCCCATATGTACAACAATGCCAAGCAACCAGAGCTTCCAGGGACTAAGCCACTACCTAAAGACTATACACATGGACTGACCCTGGACTCTGACCTCATAGGTAGCAATGAATATCCTAGTAAGATCACCAGTGGAAGGGAAGCCCTGGGTCCTGCTAAGACTGAACCCCCAGTGAACTAGATTGTTGGGGGAGAGCGGCAATGGGGGAGGGGGGGAGGGGAACACCCAAGGAAGGGGAGGGGGAGGATGTTTGTTCCGAAACCGGAAAGGAATAACACTAGAAATGTATATAAGAAATACTCAAGTTAATAAAAAAAGAAAAGAAAAAGAAAAAGAAAGAAATTTATATTCTGGGGTAGCGCATGCCTTATTCCCAGGACTCTTTTGGATGGTAGAGGCAGCTGGATCTAGGCCAGCCTGGTCTACATAGTGAGTTCCAGGACAGCCAGAGCTATGTAGAAAGACCCTAACTTAGACCGCCCTATCCATCCCCAAAATATTTTAAATTATAATATATTAAATCAACTTTATGTGTTATATTAGAATGGTCTTAGTTGTTTTCAAAGAACAAATTCTTATTCTTTTTTTCAGTTTTTAATTTCATTTTATTTTTTTATTTTTTGAGACAGGGTTTCTCTGTGTAGCATTGGGTATCCTGGAACTCACTTTGTAGACCAGTCTACAAAGTAGGCCTCCAACTCATCATGCCTTCATCATGCTGAGATTAAAAGCATGCGCAACCACAGCACTCTTTTTCGTCTTTTCAAAGACGTGTTTTTACCCAGAGATTCTTTGTACATTTTAATGTGAGTTGAGAGGACTTAACTCACTCCATTTTAGAACAGGCCATGTTAGGCCTTAAGCTTCAATTTCCAGTTCCAGAGGACTGTTCAGGCTTCTCTGAAAAACCGCCAAATATGGGCAGCCAATCAGCAACTTGCCTGACATCTGGCTAGCGGCTTACAACAGAGTGAAAAAAGCCCCTATAAGATAACCCTCTTCCTTGAGGTATGAACCAATCAGAAGTGTACAAATAACACATACTATGTAGCTCAAACAATCCTGATGAGCATGACCCAACCACAAATGGGAAACCCCTAACTGGTTTTCAAAGGGCCAGCCTCCCGAATGGTCACCATTTTGCCTGGGTAGTTGATTCCCGAATGCAAATGCAGGTTGTTTCTGCCGAATAAACACTATCTTTTCATACTTAAAAAAAAAATTGCAGTTTAATTTCTGGGCATTAGTATTCTTCAGCTTATCAGTAGAGTCAGTACGTTGACAAAGTATTTTAGGCAATCTCTATTGATATTAAAAATATTACAGATCACTACAGGACCAAGAACAAAGAGTAGTTGAAAGAAGTTGCATTGAGCAGTGGCCATGTTTTCACCTAATCGTCCTTATTAATAATCTAATGTCTGGTATATTATAATGGTTTCTCAACTTTTAAAACATTTTCCTTCACTCCTTCATTTTTTCTCACTATTTTTATAACAAAAATGGCTAAGATTGGATTCTTTATTTTTCATACACGAAATGCATTTTTTTACCAGAGCTCTGGAACCTTAAGAGCATGGAGCAAACACCTGCTAGTCTCTGGTGATGACCTCATGGCAGATGGCACCACAATGGTAGGAGAGCATGAGTGTGCAAACAAGCCATGCTACAAAGGTTCTCGTGGGAGGTACCAAGGTCTCCGATACCAACCCATCCTTGTCAGACTTAATTTAGTCCCATGAAACCTTTATTAATCCCTTCTAAGGATAGTGGCTCCAGGACCTAATCATCATCCATTAAGCCCAATCTCGTAATAATTACAGCACAGTCACATTTGGGAAACATGCTGCCAGTACATAAATCTTTGATGGACATGTTTAAGCTATATGGAAACCACCCAACATTGCTTCTAGATTCTTCCATGATTCCATATTCTCATCGCTCATGCTCAAAAAATCAGCAACAACTCTATTTCTTATAAAGGAGAAATAAAAGCATTCACCTCCTTGGAGGAGAACTCAGAGCCCTTGTCTAAGGCTCAGTTTGCCTGAGTAAGAGTAGAAGCTCACTTGTATGTTTACTTTGAGAAATCAGGTGTTGTCAAGAATTGAAATAGAATTGATAGTATCAATGGCAACATCATCTAATTCTTAGTTAATAACTGGTGCACTAATTCCACCAGACTAAGACTCTTGGGAACCCAAGCACAGTATACTTATGTCATTACAGAAGTAAATATGGATGACTCTCAAAAATTTAGATACCACATGATTCAGCTATACCATTCTTAGATGTCTGTCAGCTGATAAGTGGATAATGAAAATGTGGCACATATACACAATATAATTTTACTCAACTATTAAAAAATGAAATTTTAAAACAAAAAGCAAACCTAAGTAAATCTGGAAAGTATTATATTAAATGAGGTGACACAGACTCAGAAAGATCAAAATCTCAAGTTCTCTCCCATATGTGTATCCTGGCTTTTATTATATGTATGTATGTATGCATGCATGTAAAAAGTGGGGGTAAAAATGGGTGCAGGCTTTTAAACTAGATGGTAGACCAAAGAAGAGATTAGAAGGCATCAAGAAATCTGGACAAGGTAAAACACATGTGATATATGCAGGGGTGGGCCAAAAGGTAGGGGAGACGAGAGCAAAAACCAGATGAAGTGAAACAAAAGCAAATTTGTTTGAAGGTTACCATAATGAAATAATATTTGTATACTAGTATAAAAAGTTTGAAACCCAACTATGCAAGTTGGTCCTATGATTATGGACCATATTTTTTATTCTCAGTTTTCTCATCTGAACAGTGAGAGGTGAAGCTAGATAGTTTCCAAGCTCCTCCCAAGCATAGCATTCAACGATTATGACTCATGGACCATGGCAGCTTAAACTATGTATGGCCCCAGATTTGTGCCAAGTTTACATCGCATCAGAGTAAAGAGACAAACAGCCCCTGAGCCAACCCTATGAGTTAATCACCAAGGCACATTTGGATAAATGAGAAAGTATCAGGTTCCTGTTTAAGGGACCAGGTGTTTTACATAGTGTGTGTTGTTCTTCCATAACTGCTGAAGTCTTAGATCATGTCTATGATCACAATTCCTTCTGTGAAACTGTGGCACTATCCACCAAGACAAACTCTGGTATGTTCTCTTTCTGCTACCTGGGACATCTTTCACCCAACAACTGAGAAGTGATTTTTAAAACTGCTGCATATCAATCTAGTTTATACAACAACTATTTCCATATGGTCAAGAGCCAGTTTTCTGGTATTTGGAAGACAGGCCAGATCTTGGAGTGGTCTTTTAAATTGAAAACCAAATGTGGTGAGCTCATTTGCTGGAACTTCATGAAGGAGAATCCATTTCACTGCCTTGGCATAAATTAGCTGGGTGAATTAGTGTGAGAGTCTGTCACCTTTCGCTGAGATGTTGCCCTGCAACAAAAGTTACAAAGAGGCCTGGGACTCATGGAAAATAGGGAAGAATAAGAAGAGAAAGAGGAAGAGGAAGAAGGAGGAGGAGGAGGAGGAGGAGAGAGAAAGGAGAAGAAGGAGAAGAAGAAAAGTAAGCAGTAAGCTATGTTGGTTTCCAGGCAGGGATCTTGGAACAGGCAAATAGATAGTCACAATGAAATGTAGGCTTTCAATGTGCAGTGGGAGAAGTGGGGGGTGGGGGGAGAATCCCAGATCCAGCCAAAGCTGCAGTGAAAGAAAGGAGATGAGAGAGAGAATTGTCTTCAGATTTGAAGGTATGTCTCTTACACGAATAACTATCATGTTCCTCTCCTTAGACTGGCCACTCCAACCCAAGACAAGCAACATCCAGCCGAGGAACCCTCTGTCTCTGATGAGCACTAGCATTGAGACCTCATACCAAGAAAGAGCCTCTGGAAAGGAAAGATTGTTAGAGCCAGAGGAGTAGGGCATGTGCTGTGAGATAAAGTCTCACTAGCACGACTCTCTAAACATGAGCTGGACAAGGACGACACACTACAGACATGCCCAAGTGAATGGGAAGAAGTCCATGGACTGTGACCTCACACAAGGAACTAAGGTAACTTAGCAATGCTTAGAGCTTCTACAGGGAAGAACAAGCCACCTGAGTACCCAATACCAAATGATCATCTCTGAAAACATACATGAAAGTAACATTATAAAGACTGAGCAGGTTGTATTTAAGACTACTTGTGCACACACACATACATACATACACACACACACACACACACACACACACACATATAAAGAAAAAAGAAGACATAGATTTGAAAGGGAGCAAAGAGGGTATATGTTAGAGCTGGAGGGAAGAAAGAAAAGAAGGAAATTATAATCTCAAAATGAAAGAAAAGAAAGCCTCTGCTATCAGCATCTATTCTACGTGGACCCTTAAGCATAGGTATCCATGGGCTGCCTCCTCAGAACTCCATCTCCACAGGAGCCCAGTCCTCTGAGAAGTTTCATTCACTGCATTTTTGAAGTTGGTGGCTACCTTGTTCCACAAAATATACTCACCTGCTCTTCAGTACAGACATTTCTTTGGAATGCTATCTCCATAAGACACACCATTTTGTGAGACTGGCAAAGTTACACCCTTATCCCACCCACGCTGCTGCATCTTCTCAGTAGGTGCCATCAACACCCTCCCTCCTGTTTACCTGACTTGACTTGTTAATCTGAAAATCAACATCAAGTCCCCTTGCCACACCATTTAGTCAGAACATCACACAGATTTTGTTTCCTCAGACTCTCAAATCTGTTTCTTCTTCTTCTTCTTCTTCTTCTTCTTCTTCTTCTTCTTCTTCTTCTTCTTCTTCTTCTTCTTCTTCTTCTTCTTCTTCTTCTTCTTCTTCTTCTTTTCTTCTTCTTCCCTTCTTCCTTCTTCTTCTTCCTCCTTCTTCCTCTTCCTCCTCTTCCTCCTGCTCCTCCTCCTCTCATCCTCCTTTTTCTTCATCCTCCTCTCATCCTCCTTTTTCTTCCTCCTCCTTCACCTTCTTCCTCTTCTTTTGCTTCTTCCTCCTCTTCTTTCTATTCTTCCCCTTCCTCCTCCCTTTCTCCTCCTACTTCTCCTTTTTATTATTGGATTTTTTATTTATTTACATTCCAAATGTTATCCCTTTTCCCAGTTTCGCATCCATAAAGCCCCTATCCCATGCCCCCTCTCCCTGCTTCTATGAGGGTGTTCCCCCACCTGTCCACCCACCCCTTCCTGTCTCCCCGCCCTGACTTTCCCCTAAATTGGGGGAGGGAGGGCTTGGCCCATCCTTGGCAAGACCAAGGGCTTCTCCTCTCATTGGTGCCCAACAAGGCCATCCACTTCTACATATAGAGCTGGAGCCATGGGTCCCTCCATGGTTAGTCTTTGGATGGTGGTTTCATCCCTGGGAGTTCTGGTTGGCTGGTATTGTTGTTCTTATGGGTTTGAAAACCCCTTCAGCTCCTTCAATCCTTTCTCTGACTCCTCCAATGGGGACCCTGTTCTCAGTTCAATAGTTGGCTTCAACTATACCTCTGTATTTCTCATGCTCTGGTAGAGCCTCTCAGGAGACAGCTGTATCAGGCTCCTGTCAGCATGCACCTCTTGCCAACCCCAGTAGTGACTGGATATGGTGGCTGTATGTATATATGGGCTGGATTCCCAGGTGGTGTTTCTTCCTCTTCTTCCTCTTCCTCTTCTCCCCAACCTCCTCCTCTTTCTTCCTCTTATCCTTTTTCACTGTTATTAATACAGCCCCTCAGTCTCTTTCCCTGTGGGACATCTATAATAGCCTCCCAGGGGGTTCCCAGATACCACCAGTCTTTTTCCTTTCTATTAGTCTATCATGTAACTGCAAAATAAATTTTCAAAAATATTAATATAACCTGGTTATAATACAGTCAGCCTTGCTCAAAATATTTTAATGACATCAAAAGCAAATCAGACTGCAACATGAGAGGAAAGTCATTCGATATACACGATAGAAAGTTAATGTGTTTAATATGTAAGTGGCTATAAGTTCATCCAATGATAAATGAATAATCCAACAGAAATCTGGACAAAAATTGTTTTTCATTTAGGAGATGAAAAATCGATAAACCCTTTAAAGCCTCTTAAGCTCTAGTGGTCAAGTAAATGTAAGAGAAAGATTCTAGTGTTATGCATGCAAGACTAACAAAAATGAAGTTTGCGATCACCAAAGGTTGAGGAGGGATAAAGACTTAGTAATTCCCCCTACTGCCACAGACCATGAGGTGTGGATATTACTCAACCCTCATCAGAGCTTATTCTTACAGTAGACAACTATGGACACAGAGACCCACAATTAGACAATGTGCAGACTGAGGGACTTTGGCATGGTGAGCCCAAAGTAGAATATCTTCATCATACTCCTCTGTCAAGGTTCAGGGATCTGTGAGACAGAGCAGGTAGTTAGACCGTAAGAGCCAGAAGGGATAGAGGACTCCAAGGAAATGGTATCCTCCAGAAAAAAAAAAAAGAGGGTTGAGACACATATGAACTCACAGAGACTGTGATAACACACACAAGAACATGACCTGTACTGGCTTAAGTTAGACAAAATCCTAGCTTGTAGAAGAGAAAGTGATCACAAACTCCCATCACTAACCAAGAAGCTATTTGCAATGCTGGAAAAAAAAATAGGTTTTCTTTAATGAAGTGCCACTGGATACAAACATCAACCACACTTGATGGTATTTCCCATGTCCAAGAGTCTTTGACTAACACAAACTGGACTCTGTGTGTGTGTGTGTGAGTGTGTATGTGTGTGTGTGTGTGTGTGTGTGTGTGTGCATGTGCACACACGTTTTTTTGTTTGCTTTGGCGTTTTTTGTCTTATTGAGTTTTTGTTTATTTATTTTGTCCTTTGTTATTGTTTTGTGGGGTTTTTGAGAGAGGTGGGATGGTGAAGAAATAGCATGGATGGGGAGGAACATGGAGAGGACCCTGGAAGAGTTGAGTGAGGACAAAAACTATGACCAAAATATAATATACATAAAAGTTTAAATAATAGTCTGTCTTGGTCAATTTACATTAACAAGGGAAATAACCTTCTGATATCTACCCAGACCTCCACCCAACAAACAAAAACAAAAACAAAAAACACTGCAGTGTGAGGTCACCAGCACAAGAATGATTTTTATAGTATTTTTCAGAACATCAGAACTAGTGCCACCTGAATTATTTTTCAATAATTCAGAGGAAAAGTTACAGTGTGTCTACAGCATTGAACAATAGCAGGTAGTCGAATCTGGAATAACAAGATACAATAAGACCGGGCACAAACCTTGATATCAAGGCTGGATGAGGCAACCCTGTAGGAAGAAAAGGGAATCCCAAGAGCAGGGAAAAGAGTCAGAGATACCCCATTATCACTACTAGGAGTCCCATAAGAACAGCAAACTACACAACCTACCTCAGACCCATACAGGTTTCATAATTGTTGATTCAGTCTCTGTCAGCCTCCATAAGCAGTGCTTAGTTGACTCTGTGGGCCATGTTCTTCTAGTGTTCTCCATGCCTCTATCTCCTACAATGCTTCTTCTACCTCTTCCTTTGGGCTTTCCCAAGCTAAGCATAATGTTAGCTATGGGTTTCTTCATCTGCTCCCGTCAGTTGCTGGATGAAGCCTCTCTGATCACAATTGGGTTAGGCATCGAACTATGAAGATAGCAGACTATCATTAGGAATTATGTCATTGAGACTTGGGGATGCGATTTTGCAGCCGTTTCGTTGTTTGTTGTTTTCTTTTTGGTTGTTTTGGTTTGTTTTTGTTTGGTTGTGGTTTTTTGCTATAGTGGTTGGTTCTATTCTAGGTCTCTGGGCTATCCAGCCCCTAGCCATGTAGGCAGTGTCAGGTTGAGGCCCCTCTTGTGGTATGGGTTGTAAGTTGGACCAGCCATTGATTGTCCACTGCCACGACCACTGCATCACCATTAACCAATCACATCTTTCAGACAGGACAAATAGTAGGTCAAAAGTTTGGGAGCTGAGTTAATGTCCCAATCTCTCTATTAGAAGCCTTACCTGGTTACAGAAGATAGCCAGTTTAGACTCTGCATCCCTCTATGTTAGGAATCTTCATTAGGGTCACCCTCATGGGAGTTTTTACTCCACTAGGATTCCACATGCTCTCTCAACTGCCCCCCGATATTGCTCTCTCATCTCTCCCAATATTCCCTCCATTTCTTTCTCACCTGACCCCTCCTATTCTCATCCCCACATGCAAAATCTATTCTATTTCCAGTTTCCAGAAATGTATATGCATAGCCCCCAGAACTCTCTTTGTTACTTAGCCTCTCCGGATCCATGGGTTATAACATGATTATCCTTTACTTAACAGCTAATATCCACATGTAAGTGAGTACATGCCCTGTTTGCGTTTCTGGCTCTGGGTTACCTCGCTCCAGATAATTTTTATTAGTTACATCCATTTGCCTGCAAGTTTCATGATGTCATTTTTTAACGACTGAGAAATACTTCATTGTGTAAATATACTACATTTTCTTTATCCATTCTTCAGTTGAGGGACATCTAGGTTGTTTCCAGTATCTAATCTAGCTAGTATAAATGAAGCCACTGTGAATATAGTGGAGCAACTGTCATTGTGGTAGGATGGAGTATACTTTAGGTATACGTCCAAGAGTGGTATAGCGGGGTCTTGACGTAGATCCATTCCCAGTTTTCTGAAACCCACATTGATTTCCATGGTGTTTTGCCAGTTTGCATTCCCATCAGCAATGGAGGAATATTTCCTCTGCTCCACATCATCTTCATCAAGAGCTGTCACTTGTAGTTCTCAGAAATTCTGGTTAGTGCAAGATGAAATTTCATAGTAGTTTTGATTTGCATTTCACTGATGTTTGAGGATGTTGAACATTTCTTTAAGTGTTTCTCAGTCATTTGAGATTCCTGTGTTGATAATTCTGTTTATATCTGTACCCCCTTTTTAATTGATTTATTCTGTTTGTTAGTTTCTAGTTTCGTGTGTTCTTTATATATTTTGGATATTAATTAGCCCTCTAGCAAATGTAGAATTGGTGAAAGTCTTTTCCCATCTAGTAGGCCCCCTTTTCCCTACTGATAGCATCCTTTGTCTTACAAAAGCTTTTCAGTTTCATGAGGTCCCATCTGTTGCCCATCTTAGTTCCTGCACTTTTGACATTCTGTTCAGAAAGTTGTCTCCTGTTCCAATGTGTTCATGTCTATTCCCCACTTTCTCTTCTATCAGGTTCAGTGAATCTGGTTTTATGTTTATGTCTTTGATGCACATGGACTCAAGTTTTGGAGAGGATGATAAGTGTGGATCTATTTGGATTTTTCTACATGCAAACTTCTGGGTAGACCAGCACCATTTGTTAAAGATGTTTTATTTCCAGTGTGTACTTCTAGCTTCTTTATAAAAAAAAATTAGGTGCTCATAGGTGTATGGATTTATGAGTGGGTCTTCTGTTTGATTCCATTGAACAACTTTTCTGGTTTTTTTTTGTGTCAATACCATACAGTTGTTATTACTACAGCTCTGTAGTGCAGCTTTACCTCAGGGATAGCTCCAGAAGTTCTTTTGTTGTATCAGATTGTTTTAGCTCTCCTATGTTTTTGGGGTTTTTTCCATATGAAGTTGAGTAGTATCCTTTCAATGCCTGGAAAGAATTGTGTTGGTGTTTTGATGAAGATTGCGTTGCACCTGTATATTGCTCTTGGTAAGATGGCCAATTTGATTGTGTTAATCCTACCAATCCATGAGCATGGGAGATGTTTTCAACTTCTGATATTTTCAATTTCTTTCTTCAAAGACTTGAAGTTCTTGCTAGGTTAGAGTTACTCTCAAGAAATGTTATGTTATCTGTGGTTATGCTGAAGCCTATTGCTTCCCTGCTTTCTTTCTCAGCCTTTTATGTAGCCTATTTGTGATGTGTATATAGAAGGCTACTGATTTTTTGAGCTAATCTTGTACCCAGTCACTTTAGTTGCAGGAGTTTCCTGGTAGAATATTTGCCGATGCTTATGTATACTATCATACCATCTGCAAGTAACACTTTAATGTCTTTCTTTCCAATTTGTATTCCCCTGGATCTCCCTCAGTTGTCTTGTTGCTCTTCAAGTACTATATTAAATAGATATGGAGAAAGTGATCAGCATTGTCTTGTTCCTAATTTTAGCGGAATTGCTTTGAGTTTCTCTCCATGTAGTTTTGTGTTGACTTTAGTCTTATTGTAAACTGCCTTTATTATGTTTAAATGTGTCCCTTGCATTCCTAATCTCTCCAGAACATTTTATCATGAAAGAGAGGCTGGATTTTGTCAAAGGATTTTTCACCTTCTAATGCTAATCATGTTTTTTTTTCCTTTCAGTTTGTTATGTGGTAAATTATATTGACTGATTTTTTTTTTTATGTTGACTCATTCCTACATGTCTGGGATGAAGCCTATGTGGTGATACTAAATGTTCTTTTTATGTGTTCTTGAATACAATTTGTGATTATTTTATTAAGTATTTTTACATCTGTGTTCATAAGGAAAAATGGACTATAATTCTCTTTCTTTGTTCAATTGTGTGCTTTGGGTATCAGTGTGACTGTGGCTTCATAAAATGAGTTTGGCAGTTTTCCTTCTGTTTCTATTTTGTGGAATAATTTGAGGCGTATTTATGTGACCTCTTCTTTGAAACTCTGGTAGACCATGGCTCCAGCTGTACATGTAGCAAAGGATGGCCTTATCTGCCATCAATGGAAGGGGAGGCCCTTGATTGATGCCCCAGTGTAGGGGAATGCTAGCTCAGTGAGACAGAAGTGGGTGGAAGGGTGGGGAGCACCCTCATAGAAGTAGGGGGGAGAGAGATGGGATAAAGGAGTTGCAGAGGGGGAAACCAGGAAGCAGTATTACATTTGAAATGTAGATAAATAAAATGACCAATATTTTAAAAAAGAAATTCTTGTAGAATTCTGCATTAAAAGCATCTGGCCCATAGATGGTTTGCTTTGTTTTGTTTTGGGGGGATTTTTAATGACTGCTTATATTTCCTTAGGGGTTATAGTCTATTTAAATTGTTCATCTGATCTTGATTTTACTTTGGTAAGTGGTATATATAGAAAAAAATTGTCCGTTTCTTTTAGATTTTCCACTTAGTTGGAGTACAGGTTTTTAAATTATGACCTAATGATTACTTAGATTTCATCAGTGTCTATTGTTATGTCCCCCTTTTCTGATTTCGTTTATTGGATATTGCCTCTTTGTGTCTTTTAGTCAGTTCAAAAAAGAGTTTGTATACCTTGTTTCCTCTAAGAAACTACACTTTGTTTCAATGGTTCTTTGTATTGTTCTCTTTATTTCTATTTTATCGATATCATCCCTCAGTTTATTTCTTGCCCTCCACTCCTTTTGAGTGTGCTTGTATTTGTTGTTGTTGTTGTTGTTGTTGTTGTTGTTGTTGTTGTTGTTGTTGTTGTAGAATTTTCAGGTACACTGTTATAAGTTGCTGATCTGAGAGCTCACTAATTTCCTTGCGAAGGCACTTGGCCCTATGAATTTTCCACTTAGCCACCTCTTTCGTTGTTTTCCATAAGTTCGAGTATGTCGTGCGTTCATTTTCATTGACTTCTAGAATGTCTTTAATTTCTTTATTTCTGTCTTGACCCATTTTTATTCAGTAGAGAATTACTCAGTTTGCATAAGTTTGTAGGCTTTCTGTTTTTGTGTGCATTGTTGTAATCCCACATTAATCCATGGCGGTATAATATGATGCAAAGGGTTATTTCAATTTTCTTGTGTCCATTGAAAGTTGCTTTGTGACCAAGTATGCTGCCAGGGTTGGAGGGAATTCTGTGAGGTGGTGGGTAGTTATATTCTTTTGTTTGGGGGTGAAATGTTCTGCAAATATCTATTAGGTTTATTTGGTTTATAACATATTAGCTTTATTATTTCTCTGTTTACTTTTTGTCTGGATGACCTGTCCATTGGTAAAAGTGGGGTATTGGAGTCTTCCATTATCAATCTGTAATTTAAACTTTAATATTTTTTCACAAATATGTGTGCCCTTGCATTTTGGGAATAGATGGAAGTGGAAGCCCTTGGTTCTGTTAAGACTGAACCCCCAGTAAACATGATTGTTGGGGGGAGGGCGGCAATGGGGGGAGGATGGGGAGGGGAACACCCATAAAGAAGGGGAGGGGGAGGGATTAGGGGGATGTTTGCCCAGAAACCGGGAAAGGGAATAACATTCGAAATGTAAATAAGAAATATTCAAGTTAATAAAAAAAATGGCTAAATATTTTTAAAAAAAAAGAATAGAAATGTCATCTTGGTGGACTTTTTATAAGCATAAATTTTCTTTCCCCATCTCTTTTAATTAATTTTGGTTTGAAGCCTATTTCCTTAGATATTAGAGTGGCTACTCCAGCTTGCTTGGAAAATATTTTTGCAACCTTTTCCTCTGAGTTAATGTCTATCTTTGATGTTGAGGTCTGTTTCTTGCATGCAGCAGAAGGATGGATGCTGCTTTTGTATCAATTCTGTTAATTTTTCTTTTTTCCCATTATTTTGGTGGTGGTGGTAGTACTGGTGGAATGTGTGTATTTGTGTGTGTGCTCATGTGCATTGGTGCATGTGATATGTGTGTGTGTGTGTGTGTGTGTGCGCGCGCGCGTGCACGCGCGCACACATGTCTGTACTTGCACACCCACACACTTGTGTGTAGATGTCTCCCTTCTTTTGATTTTGTCAGTGTTATAATATTTATTTCCTGTGTTTTTCTGGTGCAGTCAACTGCCTTTGGTTGAAGTTTCTTTCTAGTATTTTCTGTGGAGCTGTATTTGTAGATATTGTTTGATTTTGAACTTATCGTGGACTATCTTGTTTTCTCCATCTATGGTGATTAAAAATTTCCTGAATATAGAAGTCTGGGGGCTGATATCTATGGTCTCGTAGAAGCTGCAGGACATCCGTCTAGACCCTTCTGGCTTTTAGGGTCTCCATTAAGAAGTCAGTTGTAATTTTAATAGGTGTGTCTCTGCATGTTACTTGGTCTTTTTCCTTGCAACTTTTAATATTCTCTTTTGTTCTATATTTTTAGTATTTGGATTATTATGTGGCAAGGGGGTTTTCTTTTATACTCCAATTTATTTGATGTTCAGTATGCTTCTTATATGTTCCTAGACATCTCCTTCTTTAGATTAGAAAAAACTTTTCTTCTGTCATTTTATTGAAAATATTTTCTGGGCCTTTCAAGTAGGATCCTTCTCCTTCCTCTATTCCTATTACTCTTAGGTTTGGTCTCTTCATAGTGTTCCAGATTTCCTGAATATTTTGTGTTAGTAACCTTTTAGGTTTAACATTTTCTTTGCAATGTACCAATTTCTTCTACTGCATCTTCAATGCCTGAAATTTTCTCTTCCAGCTCTTGTATTCTGTTGATGATGCTAATGTCTATAGTTCCTGTACACTTACCTAGGCTTTCCACAATTCCCTTAGTTATGTTTTCTTTATTGCAGGAAGCAGGACAGAAAGAGAGTGGAGGAGCTCTGAGTGCAGCTAACCTATCTGGAGTTCTGGTAGATGGCAAGGCCTCTAATCCAGCAGGGACTCTCAGCCTGAGTTTGCCTACCTGCTCTTCAGTCTAGTATGGTCTTCAGATCAGTAGGGGATGTCTCCTCAAGTTGGCTGTAGGACAAAGCAATAGGGGTGGGTAACGGACAGATGGTGCCTTTGAAAACCAAGGCAGTGGACAATTCTATAGTTGGGAAACCTACATATTCTTCTGGCTAGCATGACCTGCACTTGAGCAGGGACTGTTCTCCTGGGTTGGGAGTTGAGACACAGTGGCAGCAGCAGTAGTGTTGTGTGTACTGGAAGGAGAAGGAAGCAAAAAGGAGCCAGCTGGCTAGAAGGAAATAGATGACACTAATTTGGATAAATATGAGCAAAATATGTGATAATGTATGAAGAGTTCATAATAAAACATATTATTTTAGACAGCGAAGATAGGATGTGTAAAAACATCACAAATATAAATAATAATAACCTCCTTTCCTTTTTTGTTTCCAGGCATACATATGAGTTTCTGCTTTGGCATCCTTCCATACTGTGAATCAGAATTATTTTCACTAGGATCAAATATAATGAACTATGCAAGCATTTTGAAAAGTTATCAAGTTAGCCAGGTATGATGGCACACATCTGTGATTCCGACTCTTAGGAATCTAAGGCAGGAGAACTACAAGTTTGCAGCCATCATGAGCTACATAGCAAGATCCTAGCTAAAGAGAAAACAAAACATTGGTCCATATGTGACATATCATTTTAGAGGAAGAAAGAAAAAACTAAAACTAACCATAATCCTTTTCATGTAAATTAATGTACTTCAGGCTAACTTCCCTAACCATCTCTTGGTCTGAGGACTGTTACTCTGAATTAGCAAGCAAAACAACTGGGCAGTTTTGACCAGCGCCATCACCGTGCAATCTTGGTCAAGCTGGGGAGGGAAGAAATGTACTGAGCTGTCCCCTTCTGTCCTTGGACTAAGGATGGACTAATTGTAAGATTTTTATCGGGTAAGGAAATACTCATAGTTTCCATCTTTTTACATCAGTATATACACTCCATCATAATTACTTCCTTCAGTCTGAAAATTGGGTGAAAAATCAGGTGGCATTCAAATCTGGACTCTATTAAATACCCTTGGGTTTGATTAAGTCAGATTTGTAAACAAATGATTTCCCCCAAAGCACAGAGTCATGTAAAATCTTTTACCATTAATGCCTTGTTCTTTTCTGACACCATAAATAAACCTCATTTCCCCCAAGGATTAGCAAGAAAAGCCCACTTTGCAAAGCCTCTTTTTCTACAAAGATATTAGGTCATTGCTTCCCTGCCTGTACTTGCTTCTCTTAAGCTCCTAATGACAAAAGTAAACAATGTTTCAAGTGGAGCATTTCTTGGAGCTCGGTTTTAACCTCTACTATCTTGGCCTTCCTACAAAGTCTGATATGTGATTTTCAGTGGGACTGGCTGTGGCAAGCAATGTCAGCCCTGAAAATGCCATGTAACATTACTGGTGTCATTTATTCTTGTTCCTATTGCATATGCCCACTCTTGTCTGCTCTTTCTAGCTCATTGTCTCAGTACTTCAGAGAGTCCCTGACAACAGTCTGGTCATTCTAATGCCTTCTTTTTCTTTTCTATTTCTGGGCACACATATGAGTTTCTGCTTTGGCATCATCCCATACCGTTAGAAGGCCTGGAACACAATTCCCCAAGTGGCTTACAATAGCAAGCTTAGAGTTCCCAGAAAGTTCTCCTACAAAAATGTAAATAACAGAGTATTGACTGTAAAACTTATGTCCAAAGGAAATGAGTTTGTCAAAGACAGATGCTTTTATACATGTATCGCAGAACTGGTCATAATAGCCCAGAAATGGGAATAAGCTGAATGACCCTCCATTGATGAAAGATACAGAAAGTGCAGCAAGTGTGGTAGGTAGACATAATGGAATACTATACACTCAGGAAAAGAACTAAAGTATGTTGTTTGTAACAAGAGGAATGGAACTGGAAATCTTTAAGTTACATGAAATAAATCAGAAAGAGAATAAGAACCCATTCCATAATTTCATTCATGTGGAATCCAAAGACAGTTGATTCCATGGAAATTGAGAGGAAAATAATAGATACAAAAAGCTCAAACAAGTTAGTGTGGTCGGAGCTCAAACAATTGGAGGTAAGGAGTCAGAGTTCCCATATGCTATTGCACAGATGGTGAGCATAGATGGCTTTACATTAAAAAAAAAACCCAGAAGAAATGGTTTAAATGTTTCTCCATTGAGAAATGATAAATGTTGATGGACATTGACATTTTCAGTTTAGTTTATTTTTTCCTTTTATTGAAAAGCGATTTTGTTCCTGCAATATTTTTTGATTAGTTTCTCTTTCTTCAAATCCTCCTAGTGCATTCCTTTTTCACCTTCCATCTGGATCTGCTCCCTTTCTGTCCCTATTAGGAAATAAACAGCCATCTAAGGAATAATAATAAAATCAGATAAAACAAAAACCAAACAAGAATAGGACAAAACAAACAAATAGCAAAAGAACCAAAGAAATACCACAGGAACTTCTGGTTTCTGCCTGCACCGGGAGCTGACCCTGGGACACAGCTCTCTGTACCCAAATCCTGCTGAGAGATATACATTCTTCAGTAGTGCTGACACACAGGCTTATAGGAGGGTCAGGCCACTGTCAGAGAGAGTAAGACAAGCCAACACCAGAGACAACCTGATGGCAAGAGACAAGGGCAAGAACCTAAGCAACAGAAACCAAGACTACTTGGCATCATCAGAACCCAGTTCCCCCAGGAACTATTCAGAATCTAAAAATGGAAATAGAAACAATAAAGAAATCACAAAGAGAGATAACACTGAAGATAGAAATCCTAGGGAAGAGAACAGGAGTCATAGACGCAAGCATTACAAACAGAATACAAGAGATAGAAGAGAGAAGTTCAGGGACAGAAGATATAGTAAACATTGACATGTCAGTCAAAGACAATGCAAAACACAAAAAGCTCCTAAAACAAACATCCAGGAAATTCAGAACACAATGAGAAGATCAAACCTAAGCATAATAGGTATAGAAGACAGCAAAGATTCCCAACTTAAAGGACCAGTAAATATCTTCAAAAAAATTATAGCAGAAAACTTCCCCAACCTAAAGAAAGAGATGCTCATAAACATACAAGAAGCCTACAGAATTCCAATGAGATGGGACCACAAAAGAAATTCCTCTTGACATATATAATCAAAACACCAAATACACGAACAAAGAAAGAATATTAAAAGCAGTAAGAGAAAAAAGTCATATAAAGGCAGACCTATCAGAATTATACCAGATTTCTCACCAGAGACTAGGAAAGCCAGAGGGTCCTGGGCAGATGTCATACAGACCGTAAGAGAACACAAATGCCAGCCCAGGTTACTATATCCATCAAAACTCTCAATTAACATAGATGGAGAAATCAAGATATTCCATGACAAAACCAAATTTACACAATATCTTGACAGAAACCCAGCCCTACAAAGGATAATAGATGGAAAACTCCAAACACAAGGAGGGAAACTGCACCATAGAAAAAGCAAGAAACTAATCTTCTTTCAACAAACTCAAAAGAAGAGAGACACACAAACATAATTCCACCTCTAACAACAAAAATAACAGGAAACAGCAGTCATTAGTCCCTAATATCTCTCAACATCAATGGACTCAATTCCACAATAAAAAGACATAGACTAACAAACTGGATACACAAACAGGACCCAGCATTTTGCTGCATAGAAGAAACACACCTCAGTAACATATATAGACACTACCTCAGAGTAAAAAACTGGAAAACAATTTTCCAAGCGACTAGTCCAAAGAATAAGCTGGAGTAGCTATTGTAATATCGAATAAAATCAACTTTCAACCAAAAGTTATCAAAAAAGATAAGGAAGGACACTTCCTATTCATCAAAGGAAAACTCCACCAAGATGAACTCTCAAACCTGAATATCTATGCTACAAATGCAAGGGCACCTACATTCATAAAAGAAAGCTTAAAAAGCTCAGAGCACACATTGCACCTAAACACAATAATAGTGGGAGATGTCGACACCCCACTCTCAGCAATGGACAGATCATGGAAATAGAAACAGAGACACAGAGAAACTATGAAACACAGAGAGGTTATGAACCAAATGGATTTAACCGATGTTTATAGAACATTTCATCCTAAAACAAAAGAATATACCTTCTCAGCACCTCATGATACCTTCTTCAACTGACCATATAATCGGTCACAAAACAGGTCTCAACAGATACAAGAAGATTGAAATAATACCATTCCTCCTATCAGATCACCACAGATTGGTCTTCAATAACAACAAAAACAACAGAAAGCCCACATACACATAGAAGTTGAATAATGCTCTACTCAATGATAACTTGGTAAAGGAAGAAATAAAGAAAGAAATTAATGACTTTTTAGAATTTAATGAAAATGAAGGTACAACATACTCAAACTCATAGGACACAATGAAAGCAGTGCTAAGAGGAAAACTCATAGCTCTGAGTGCCTCCAAAAAGAAACTAAAGAGAGCATTCACTAGCAGCTTGACAGCACAGTTCTTCATAGAGTTAGATAGAGCAATTTGCAAATTCATTTGGAACAACTAAAAAACCCAGGATAGGGGTTTTTCGGGGACTTCATAAAATTGCAACAATTCTGTAAGGCAGAGGACACTGTCAATAGGACAAAATGGCAACCAACAGAGTGGGAAAAGATCTTTACCAATCCTACATCTGAAAGAGGGCTAATATCTACTAATACAAAACTCATGAAGCTTGACTCTAGAAAATCAAATAACCTTGTCAAAAAATGGGGTACAGAGCTAAACAAAAAATTCTCAACTGAGAAATATCGAATGGTTAAGAAGCACCTAAAGAAATGTTCAACATCCTTTGTCATCAGGGAAATGAAAATCAAAACAATCCTCACACCAGTCAGAATGGCAAAGACAAAATACTCAGGTGACAACAGATGCTGGCAAGAATGTAGAGAGAGAACACTCCTCCATTGTTGGTGGAATTGCAAGTTCTTACAACCACTCTGGAAATCAGTCTGGAGGTTCCTCAGAAAATTGGACATTGAACTACCTGAGGACCCAGCTATACCTCTCCTGGGCATATACCCAAATGATGCCCCAACATACAACAAAGACACATGCTCCACTAAGTTCATAGCTGCCTTATTTATAATAGCCAGAAGCTGGAAAGAACCCAGATGTCCCTCAAAAGAGGAATGGATGCAGAAAATGTGGTACATCTACACAATGGAATATTACTCAGCTATCAAAAACAATGACTTCATGAAAGTCATAGGCAAATGGATGGAACTAGAAAATATCATCCTGAGTGAGGTAACCCAATCACAGAAAAAGCCACACATGGTATGCACTCACTGATAAGTGGATATTAGCCCAAAAGCTCGGATTACCCAAAATATAATTCACAAACCACATGAAGCTCAATAAGAAGGACGACCAAAGTGCGGATGCTTCAGTCCTTCTTAGAAGGGGGAACAAAATTATTCATAGGAGGAGATATGGAGACACAGTTTGGAGCAGAGACTGAAGGAATGGTTATTTAGAGACTGCCCCACCTGGGGATTCACCCCTATGTACATACAGCCACAAAATCCAGACAATATTGCTGATACCAAGAAGTCCATGCTGACAGGCGTCTGATATAGCTGTCTCCTGAGAGGCTCTGCCAGAGCTTGACAAATACAGAGGCAGCTGCTCGCAGCCAACTCTTGGACTGAGAATGGGGTCCCCATTAGAGGAGTTAGAAAAAGGATTAAAGCAGCTAAAGGGATTTCCAACCCCATAAGAGCAACAATACCAACAATCAGGGTTCCCAGGGACTAAACCACCATCCAAAGAGTACACATGAACAGACGCATGGTTCCAGCTGCCTATGTAGCAGAGGATGGCCTTGTTGGGCAACAATGGGAGGAGAAGCCCTTGGTTCTGCCAAAGCTAGACCCCATCCCCCGCAGTGTAGGGGAATGTCATGGAGGGGAGACAGGAAGGGGTGAGTGGATGGGTGGGGGAGGGGCATGCAATAGGGGGTTTATGGATGGGAAACTGGGAAAGGGGATAACATTTGAAATGCAAATAAATTAAAAAATCCAATAAAAACAAACAAACAAAAAGAAGAACTAGCACAGGAAACACATATACATACAAAGACAAATGTGTTAGCATACACAGGAATTCCATGTAAACCCAAAACTAAATACCATAATATATATTTGCAAAAGACCTGTAAACCAAAACTTAAAAATGCCCCGACTCAAACGAAGAGACAAGAGACTTGAACAAGATGTCTTTGAGTTAGTTTGTGTTGCCCATCTCCTGCTGAACATGGGCCTGCCCTTTAAAAAATCAATTCTGAGACTGAACTTTTACAGTCTATTCCTTTAATATTAAAGATGTACCATCGTTACTTTTATGGACAGATCTGGGATATGTCCAGTTTTCTTTCTGAGCCAGACTTGTTTACTCTATTAAATTAATGTCTCCTTAATTTAAAGACAATACTTTTTGGAAGGGACTCTACTAAATTCAGTGCCTCCCCACTCCCTTAATAGTATATCTGTGTAATATGCTTATAGAAAATAAACGTGGTTCCTTTAGGGAGGACACTTGGACCTAGGAGTTTTTTGTAGTCCTGTATTCTTTATTTTTTCCTTCCAGCTTTTGATCTTTTGAGATAGGGTCTCATTCTAAAGCCCTGGCTAGCCTGGAACTTACTAAGTAGAACAGGCTGGCCTTGACTGTGGAGTCATACTCCTGCCCAAGTATTGGATTCTGCCTGGATTAAGATTCAGTTGGCCACCAGTCGTCTTCCCCCTTTCAAAAGGTTTTAGCTTAAAGAATGTTAGACAATATGTATTCTGACGTTTTCCCCTTGGAGTCTTGTATATTTATAGTCTCCTATACAAACTGTAGTATCTTCATGAAGACCAAGGCTCAAATTTACTGTGCTTAAAACAATTCTCATAGGATTATTATTTTCATGGTATTGTCTTACATGATATCTCATTTAAAAAGAGGTTCTTTATGAACTTGGTGTCCATTGTCATGTGATGTTTCATTTTTGTCATGTGTTTTCACTGTTAATTTAGAATTTCTGGTCATGGGAAGAGTCGAACAAAGTTGTTTGATAACATGGTTCATTTACAGATTTCACTGAAGAAAGAGAAGTTTAATTTAATGAAAATATAGGTATTCCTCTGTACATTTGAGAGTTCTTTTCTTCTGTATTTTACTGTTCCTTTATTATGTGTGTTTGATGATTTTTTTCTATTAAAGTACCAGAGATTTAGCCTTGGTGAAAAGTACAAGACCTGTTCAAAGTGTCCCTCACTTCTTCTCTTATTAACTCAAGAATAACGTGACAGTTAAAAACGGAAAAGAGTTTGAAGAGTTCTTTACATTTTGAGTTGCCATGTGTTTATAAATTTTGTGCTCTGCTAATTACACTCTGTAGAAGCAGGCTAATGGAGTGTGAACATTGTGTTGACATACAATGTAGAATGCCAGCCAGTTGAGAAGTCATTCAAGTACTCTTAGTTTTGTACTGAGAAAGTGTTGATAGTTGAGAACCACAAGTCTATGCCCCCCAGTCATATTTAATGTCTTAGATTGCATTTCCGTCCTGATGATGTGTATGTCTCCAAGTTTATATTCTCATGGTATTTACAAAGACACATCTGCATTGAAAATTTAACCCAAAGGGGTTTTGATAGAAGTAAGAGACTTCTGGTTCCATTGCAACTAAAATGTCAGTCATTTAACTATTTATCTGTCAGTTTAGACAGATTGATGCTTTAATCTTGAGCCAACCATGAAAACTTAAAGGCTTATTCAATTTTCTTTTTACCTTTTTATTGAAAATATTTGAAATGTTTTTACAAATTTTTTGGTAATCTGTGCCATAAGATTTGAAAACCACCTAAAATGATACGAACTTTTATATCTAATTCCTTTTCTGGGGTAATGTTAAGTTGTGTGGATTATTCATCCATGTTCACTGAGTATAACTCTTGTTTTGTGATGTGATTGCATAGATTTTATTGGTGACATATTCTATTATAGTGGTATTAAATAATTACATTCTCCTTGTGGTTATTAATTGAAATTTTATCTAAGCAGAAAGTTATTTGTGACTATAAGCTTTGTGCTTAGAGAATGTATGTGTTTTTATCTGTCTATGGGAGCACATAAACTGTTTGCATTGTTTTAAAAAATGACTGTTCTCACCCCCAACTCCAACCCCAGTGAAACTCCCTTGTAGAAAACTACTTTCTCATTTACCAGTAGATGGCTTCTGGATTAAGGACAGGATCATGTATCTATTTCGCTCACCCCTAGGACTTCGTCCGGTACAGACCCATGCAGGCCCTGTGCATGCCGTGATAGTCTCTTTGAGTTCACATAGATGTCAGTCATGCTGTGTTTAGAGGCTTTGTTCCTTGGTGTCCTCCATCCCCTTACACTCTTCTGTCTCCTCTTTCTCAGAGCTCCTGAGGGAAGAGGTTTGATGGAGGCAAGTACTGAACTATAAGTATGATCAATGAGAATCATTAGGAGTCATTTTATTGCTACATTCCTTTATCAGAACATCGTATTTGGTTTTCCCCTACCTGCCTGGCCTATCCAGTCTCTGCTTCTTGGCCATGCAAGAAGTGTTGGGTATGGGTTCTATCTCATGAAGTGAGCCTTAAATAAAACAATATTTTGGTTGGTTACCCCCACAAGACTTGTACTACTATTACATCAGTATACCTTGCAGACAGGCTAACATTATAGATCAAAGAGTTTGTAGCTGGATTGGTGTTTACCATTCACCTTTGATAATATGCAGAGTATCTTCCAGTACCATAAAGTACTAGTCCATAGGAATGAAAATTCTAGATAGGGCCCAGCTCAATTTTTCCACGTTCGATGAATTTTATATATGTTGTCTTCACCATTAGGGTCTTACCATCAGTTTGTGGAGAACAATCAACAGCCTTGGCATTAGCCTGGACTATCTGGGGACTCCCATGGGACCTCTTTGGTCAACAACTCAACTAGATATTACCCATCTTCAGTACTAAAAGGTTCATTCAGTTACAAGAAATGTCCAGTTGGGGCTCTACGTGCCTTATTACTTGGTAACTTATTTAGATCAACTTTATATGTGTATGTATTTAAGGAAGTTTCTATTGTATTCGATTCCCATGTGACCCATCAGATGGCCCTTAGTTTTAGCTGTTCCATATTCCATCCTTCACTCCCCCTCTTGCCTCTCCTCTCCCATTTGACCCTCCCATTATAGTCCCTGTCCATCTATAATTGTGTATTCTACTTCCCCTTCCTAGGGAGAGTCATTCCTCCTTGCTAGTTCTATATTCTATACCTAAACTCTGTGGTTATATGGACTGTAGCTTAGCTATCAGTGAAATATATATATATATATATATATATATATATATATATATATATATATATATATGAATGTGTACCATGTTTGTCTTTCTGTGTCTGGGCTGGATCACTCAGGATGATTTTTTTCAGATCCTTCCATTTATCTACAAATTGTAGGATTTCATTTTTAACAGCTGAGTAATATTCAATTGTTTAAATGTACCACGTTTTCTTTATCCACTCTTCTGTTGAGGGACATCTAGGTTGTGTCCAATTTCTAGCAGTGAAGATGATTGAAAAGTGTCCTCAGGATAGGTTGGAGCATTCTTTGGGTGTATGCCCAAGAGTGGCATAGCTGAATCTTGAGATAGATTAATTCCCATCTTTCTGAGGAACCTCATACTGAGTTTCATAGTGGCATACAAGTTTGCACTCCCACCAGAAGTGGAGGAATGTTCCTTTTGTTCCGCATCCTGGCCAGCATAAGCTGTCTCTTATGTTAATGATCTTGGCCATTTTGACAGAAGTAAGATGGAATCTAAAGGAGTTTTGATTTGCATTTCCCTTATGGCTAAGAATGTTGAAGATTTCTTTAAGTTGTTCTCAGCTATTTGAGTTTTCTCTGTTGAGAATTCTCTGTTTAGACCATTTTTAATTGGGTTATTTGGTTTTTTGATGTTAAGTTTCTTGAGAACCCAAGAAGGATGACCAAAATTCGAATGCTTCACTCCTTCTTTAAAAGGGGAACAAAAATACTCTTGGGAGGGAATAGGGAGGCAAAATGCAGAACAGAGGCAGAAGGAACACCCATTCAGAGCCTGCCCCACATGTGGCCCATACATATACAGCCACCAAACTAGATAAGATGGATGAAGCAAAGAAGTGCAGGCCGACAGGAACGGGATGTAGATCTCTCCTGAGAGACACAGCCAGAATACAACAAATACATAGGTGAATGCCAGCAGCAAACCACTGAACTGACAATGGGACCCCGTTGAAGGAATCAGAGCAAGGAGTGAAAAAGCTTGAAGGGGCTCAAAACCTGATATGAACAACAATGCCAAGCAACCAGAGCTTCTAGGGACTAAGCCACTACCTAAAGACTATACATGGACTGACCCTGGACTCTGACCTCATAGGTAGCAATGAATATCCTAGTAAGAGCACTAGTGGAAGGGGAAGCCCTTGGTGCTGGCCAAGGCTGAAACCTAGTCAACGTGATTTTTGGGGGTGGGTGGTAATGGGGGGAGGATAGAGAGGGGAACACCTATATAGAAGGGGAGGGGGAGAGGTTAGGGGGATGTTGGCCCGGAAACCGGGAAAAGGAATAACAATCGAAATGTAAATAAGAAATACCCAAGTTAATAAAGATGGAGAAAAAAAAAGTTTCTTGATTACCTTATATATTTGGATATCAGCCTTCTATCAAATGTTTAGGCAGAAAAAAAAAAACAACCTCTTTTTCCATTTTGTAGGCTGCTGTTTTGTCATGTGGACAGTGTCCTTCGTCTTACAGAAGCTTTTCACTTTCATAGTTCCCATTTATTAATTGTTAATCTTAGTACCTGTGCCAATGAATTCAAGGCTATTTTCTACTTTCTCTTCCTTCATATTCAGTCTATATAGCCTTATGTTGAGGTCTTTAATCCATTTGGAGTTAAGTTTTGCTGAATGATAAGTATGTATCTGTTTGATTCTATTACATTTTTATATAGGTGCAAGAACATGACACAAAGTTCCGTGTATTCTTTCCTGCTTCCCACAAAAGCATCGTCATGAAAAACCGTAGTCCAATATCATAACCAGGACACTGATTTGGCTGGTCAGAATATATGACTTTACATTGCAATCCAATTCTGTGAGGAAGCCATCTGAATTAGTCTCCACTTCCATTACTCTGTGACTACAACATATGCAGTCATGGTGTGAAAACTGAAGCTATTTCTACTCATCACAGTTCTCTAGAGATACAGGCCACTTGTTGTATTGAGTGTCAGTTTATTTTGACACTGAGCAGTATCTCATGGTATGGATGTACCGTAGTCTGCACCATCATTCACAGATTGTTAGTCTTTGTAGCAAGCACTTTAACCCATCGATCTATCCCACTGGTCCCACCATGACAAGGTTAAGAGTCACCATCTATTTCCCAGGGAAGCTGTAAAATGTACCACTTACTTAGAGCCTCCATTTATTTCACCATAAATTTGTACTTTTTAGTCTATAAGTCTTGTTCGCATTCTGGTAGATTTATACCTAAATATTCTTTCTAGCAATTGGAAAAGGTATTGGACTATTGATTTCAATGTCATGTACTAGCTGCTGCTATGTTTAAAATACAACTGATTTGTATGTATACCTTATCTCTTGTGATACTGTTAGAGTTAGTTCTAGGAGGTTTTTGGTGGACTTCTTTGGATTCTTCACAAACAATCATGTCACCATTAAATAAGAATTTTGGTTGTGTTGGTTAATGGTGTCTGTGTGATGAACTCTAAAGTTACCTAGAAGACAGCTTACCTTACCTGTAAGGACTCCTCTAAATTAGTTTGTCTTGGGGCACATCCAGGGCAGACTATCTACCTTAGGTTAGTTGAGCTGGTAATTCCTGACCACTGTGGGTAGGTGTTGTAGTTTGCCCTGAAGTTATCTGTATTTTGATGCTAATTCCACTGCCCCAAGGTCAGCTGCCTAGTCACAGTACTCTGGAATTAGGTGGCTTCACCAGAACCTTCTCCCCATTGAATTTGTAAAGTACAAGTGAGGGGCAGGTACAGGATAGAAGGAGGCCTGTCATTGGAGAAGAAGGAAGGATGGGCGGGAGAGAAGTTTGAAGGAAGAGGAGGAGACTGGAAAAGAAAGGAGACAGGAGGGAGAGAGAAGGGGATAAGCTGTGGCAGGACAATGGAGGCTAACGTAAAGATCTCGCTCTGTGTATTTACAGGTTGTTATCAATATTCCTAAGGGATGGTTGGTACCGGGCTTTGTATGTTTAAGTGGGCAATTATATCTTATCAATTGGGTCAAAGATTATTGTGTTGTGTGTTCTTTTATGTGACAGTTTGAGTGTAGGAAAGTGTGTGGCAGCAGGAGACACTGGGCCGCCGCCACGGTGAAGTTGGGATGTCTAGCAGATATCTTGGGTCACCACGGTGCTGGACCTAGGGAGGTAAAAGACAACTATATTTTTTTTATTTTTCCAACAACAGGTGGGTAATAAATTGCTTTCTGATTGGTTGTGAGACCCACTCCAGGGGAGGAACTTATGTCTTGTTCTATAAATCTGATTGAGTTGGTGCCTAGGGAGATGATGGGTCTGGAGGTAACTAGTGCTGTTGTTTTTCTAAGCTATAGTCAAAACCACCTTCTAAATGGTCATGTTGATATCTGTAGGTAAGCACTCCACTTGGCCTTTGTTAAAAAAGAAAAAAGCTTCTTATCGTAGCGAGTAGCAGCTAATACGGAGACTCATAACTGGTTAAAATGCTGAGAATGTGTAAAAATAGAGTTCTCACTTTCCTAATTAAGACATATCATCTCTCCAATGATCAGGGACAGTTATCAAGAGGGGATGGCGAGCATGTAAGACGTGTCCAGAAGACAAGGCATGGCCACTGTCCTTGGGAACTCACTGTAATTAGTGCATGTCCCCTTCTTCAGTGGTGTTGCCACTAACACGGTCATACAAAAATCACCTTCCCAGACATGCACATGCAAACAACCACAGTTAAATTCTGTGGGTGACACACTTGTGCTTGTCCTTCTATCATCAAAGGATTCACACCTTAGCAAAGAGTCAGGGCTCCAAGGGTAACTGCCTAAATTCTAAGTAAAAAGAATTAAATGTAAGACATCACAACCAGGAACTGAATAACAGAAAATGAAATTAGTCGACTAACACATGGTGCATACTGGATAGGATAGAAACAGAGAGGAAAGGTTGCTTATGGGATGTTATTATTTTTCTCCCTATTTCTTAAGCGAAACTATCTTAAAAAATAAAACCAGCTTAAATGACAAAAGGGTTTTGTCAAAATCAGAATATGAAAACAGAAATTAGTGGCCAATTCCTAACTTAGCTTATCTTCATATGTTTGGTTAAATATTCAGGTCTTCTCTTAAAGTTCTATAGAATACAACTCCATAAGTGTGTGATATGGGGCTAGAATTCACTCTCAATGTTGGTAGCCTTCCTACGACTTCCCATCAAGGGAAGATAAATTGTATTAGGAAAATTAATGTCCTGGGTCAGTCCTCAACACTGGGCTCTGCCATCACGCAGGGAGCCCCATACCTACTACACAATAATTAATCTTTGTCATTGTAGAATGCAATTATAATAAAGTCGTTCTCTACTGGATCTCAACAACCATATCCCAAGTCAAGTGATCTTTGCCAGTCTCTTGACTTCTTTCAGAAAAGTTCGATTCTAAGTGATGCAGATGGAGTAATTCTTGTGATCTCATAGGGCCAGGGCCTTGGTAATGCCTTGTCAACTTCAGTTCGATTAACTCTGGATGAGGAAGGGAGTTCTGCCTTGGATACTTGGCAATGTAACCATAAACAGAAGACTAATCTTTCAATAATACTCGCTTAAGAAAATAAGAGGTGACTGGAACTCTGTTGTGAAGAAATTACCCGTGCATGGCAGCTCAGGAAGTGCTTTTTTTTCTTCTAGGAATATAGGGAGAGCCCCATTGCCTCTACCCAGTGAAAGTAATTGAGTGAGTGATTTCACTTGTTTCTTCTTGAGTGAGGTCGTTGCCATCTGTGGAGTGTGCTAAATACCATAGGGAAAGTACACTGTTTTCTCATGTCATTTCTGTAATGACTGTTGTCACTTGCCACCTTTGAGCAAAATCAATATGGAGCAGAATCTGGGCCAGATTTTCCATTGCAGGAGTAAAGTAGGGAGCTGGGGCATTTGTTCAGTTTGGTTGAGCACATTTTAGAAAGGTAACTCTTCCCTTAAATTATTCAGTGCTTCAAGGTGCATTTCTAATTGTAGTGGCCTAATTTCATTTCAGCCATTGAAGTCTGGCCACCAAGCTTCCTGGGAATGTCAGGGAGCACATGACCAATCATACATGGGTAAGGAGTTTTCAAAGGGATACTTCTTTTCAAGTAAGAAGTTGATAATAAGACTGGTTAGGCTGTTCTTCCTGACTATATCAGCTGGAGCTACAGGACAATGAGCAGAATGTACCAAGGACTGAAGCTCATCTGAAAGAGAAGTTCTGATTTTCCCAGTGACAGCACAGCCTTCCTTGGGAAGCCTAAATCTGTATCTGGAAATACTTGAGGAAAAGATTGGATCAGTATTTCTCAGACTGGTAGGAGAACTGGATGAAAAGTCTGAAACCTATCCCATGACTTATAAACACCAATTGAAAAATGGACCAGAATGGAATTAAAGAGAAGGGAATAAAATCATAGAAAGGAATGCATTAGGAAGGTTTTGTGAAATTTCATTTTAGTTATCATAATGTTATAAAGTGAAAAGAAAATTATAAGACAAAAATGCCTTTAGTGTAGGCTGCATTATGAAGAGTTGAACATGTGTAACCATTGCTCTCAGCATCCACTGGGGAAACATGATGACTGGAGGGAACTGGTTGAACTATGTGAGTATTTAGTTTACATTTTTATTAGTTTTTATATGTGGAAGATGTTTTACATGTGTGTATATGTACCACATTAGTGTAGTGTCTGCAGAGGTCAGAGGATTCCCCACAACTAGAGTTACAGACAGTTGTGAGCCATTATGTGGGTGCTGGGAATTAAATCCAGATCTTCTGAAAGATAAGCCAGTGCTCTTAACCAAGAAGGCATCTCTTGAGCCCTGAACTATATGACTATTGGGACCCAGAAAAGAAAAAAAAAAACAGTCACAACAATAAAAGGTTATGCTGTCCCATACCTAAAAAGAAACCAGTGCTCTCAATAAGTAAATTGTCTCTTGAGGCTGGAAAATATGAGTTTAAAGGTGCTTCCCTCCTAGAGTTTCACCAAAGGAAAATGTATGAAAGGAAAAGTACTGGATAAACGACCTTCTCCTCTCTGTTTGTCCTAAGAAAGCCTAAATGCCTTTTGTTTTGTTTTAACCTTGGAGTTACCATCTCTGGCTCCCCCTCTCACCACAACCACACACCAAATTAGCTCTTTGGGGAAATAACAGGTACATGATTGATTCAACTTTCTCAAGCCAGCATAATTTATGGAATGTAGTAAGCGTAAGCGCTCTGAGAATGCTTAAGAGATATATTGCAATGACATGGCCATCTAGAATGAGAGGAGGAAGGGTTAGAAACATAAGCAAAGGCTGAGTCCTAGATAGCCCAAGAGATATCTCTGGAAATTCAGAGAAGACAAGACACAGAAAAAAATGCTTCTGTTTGAAGCTCTTCTCTGTGATCTCAAGAGCGACATCGAGTAGGTATGAGCTTCAGGAAGTCTATCACTACAGTGACTATGATTTAAGCATATTTTATACTGTTGAAAATTTTATCTCTCTTGAACAACTATTATCATGATACAATTCTGCCCACAGAATTCAGAAAAGTCTTACCAAGGAAAACTAGAGAGAGAAAAATAAGAATCAAAGAGGATTGACCCAAGACTCAAGGTCCAGCAAGTAAGGCTGTGCCATTACCCAAAAGAAGAGCATTTCTTGGTTTTGTAGGCCAACTAGTGATCTGCATCCCTTTAAGACTTTTTTAAAGTACTTCATGGAAGGCGTGGTGTCTAGTCATTAGGAAAAGGACTTGGAGCCAGAATTTTGACTTTTTATTCTTGGCTGTGCCACATGATCTCATTGGAGTTCTGGCAAACCTCCGCTCTCGACATCTTGAGCTCTCTCTTGACACATCTGTAGAGTGTCTAGAAGTACTAGAGTAGACAAAGACTGGGTGACATCAAACTGCAAGCAGGGACCATGATTCTAGTGGAGAATGGTAAAGAGACCAATAAACTTCATAACTCTGATGATGAGCCCGGGGTACCTCCCATTGAGAAGTATTTGAAAACCACAAGAGCGAGTCAAGGGCCAAGAAGTACATACTGTCTCGTGAAATAGAAGCACTGTATAAATGGTCCAGGAGAGGATTAGGCATGATACAAAACCAGGCATTGGAACAATTTGAAAGCAGGCTGGAAAGATACTCAATGAGCAAAGTGCTTCCTGAGTAACCATGAAGACCTGGATTTGACTGTCTGGCATCTTTATAATAGCCAGATGCAACAGAAAACATCTGTAACCTCAGCCCTAAGAGGCAGAGTCAGGCACATCCCATCCCAGGGCTTCCCAGTAGGCCAGCCAGTCTGGCAGAAATGGTGAGATCCAGCCCCAGTGAGACACTCAGTCTCAAAAACTAAGCTGGAGAGTAATAGAGTAAGACAATGGGCATCAACCTCTAGCCTCCACATGCACACACATGGGTATACATATCCTCATACACATGTATGACACACATGCACACACCACTTTAAAAAAAAACACTTGCATAACTTGTACAGAATGCATGAAGTTACCAACAGTAGAGGCTCCTAGATGTCCACTGGTAGCCACCGCATCCCTCTTCTGTCTTTGAGCCACTGGAGAATTTTTAAACTTCAGAGCTGGGAAAACCCCTAAACGTCATAAAGTCTTAATGTTCTTCCAAACTAGGAGTCTTTTCTAGCAAGCCCCGTGCAGGTAGTCATACCATCCCATGGGGCAACCTTCACTGCTACTTTCAAGCAATGGGCAAAGGGTTCCTTGTACTACATCCTAGCAACCCCTCTTCTTTATGCAAGCGAAATGAGTTGTTAAGTACAGAAGGTCAGTCTACAAAACTAAGATAGCCACCTGTCTGGCTGAGTCTGAAGGGTTTCTTAGGATACAAGATATTCCATGCTAAAACCAGAAGAATCGCAGCAAACCAGAACGTTGCTCATCTTAAGGAAAGATGCAGACCTCTTTATCAGAAGGTACAAAACATATGTACTCTCCCAGCAAATGAATACATTTGGGGACAGAAAGTCCTCTGGGAAGCATTGCCCCTCAGACCAAAAAACTGCAGGAAACTGTGGGTCTATCTGAACTGCAATTGGCTTTTCCTGGATTCTCCACAGGATTATTTTATTTGACTTATATTGCACATGACTGCTTCTGGGGGAAATCCAGAAAAGCATTTCCTAAGTAAATGAGAAAATTGCATAGGAACACTACACCTTGTAGACGACACTGTGTCTCTCCTATAGAAAGCATGTGGCCCAGGTTACCAACAAAGTCATCCAGTCCCTCTGGAGAAATTAGAGGAAAAGATGGTGTCGATGGCTAGTGTTTGAATGCCGCTGTCAGTTCAGCAAATATACGTGAGCAATTTAATACCCAGTCATCTTTCCACAGGAACAATGTTTATGATAATGTTCAGGCATGGAATCCTAACTTTTTTATATTTGTTCAGCAGAATGTATTCTATAAGATTCAAGAAGACTTTGGAGGGTGCAGGAGGCTGAGACTTACAGAGGGAAGTCAGCAGAGCCCAGCTTATGGAGCATTGGAGGAAGAAATAGTGAGAGTGGGTGACTCTGGACACAGAGAAGCACTGAAAGGAGGAATATTAGCTGATTGATGAGACCATCAGCTCTTCAAGAGCAGAAACCATAAAACTATCTCTATGAGCCAGTTAGCGATTTGTTAAAGTTATAGGGTCAGGGTTCCTGGAATGAAAATACCAGTTTTCCCCTTGAGCAGGAGGAAGGTCTGTTCTAATGAAGGAAGGAGGTAAGAAGACGTGTGTGCATTCAGATTCCTACAGCAAGATGCCCAGCTGACTTCCCTAACTTGTAGGCCGCTTTGTAAAATCAAGTACTTCCCCCCAGGCTATCGGGGTGCAACTTCACCTTTAACTCATTTTTCTACAGGACAAGAACAAGAAAGCCATTCAATATGCTTTTTTTTTTTCATCTCAAATTTTATTTGCAAATACAAATTGGCTGTGTGGCTGCGACTGGCTTGTGTGGACTCCATTTGGAATAATGATAAAGTTCAAAAGGTTAATCAAGTTATTAACATTTTAAAAGAAGGGAAATTTTCTTTCCCAGATGGCTTAACAGGTGACTTCTATAAATTACACAGTACATTACAGCGGGCATCCGCTAGCACAGTTATAGTAAAAGGTCTGTCAACATTTCCATTATACAGCCCTATTTTCAAAGTTTATAACTCAGCCATAAAACTCTGCTCCAAGATGGGTCTTGGCTTTCTAGCTGAATTTTCAACTTCGTGGCAAAGGTTTTTTATTTCCCCCTTCTTTCTCCTTTTCTTCCCCTCTTGCTCATCCATCTTTCCCTAGAGAAAAGCATTTGTAAAACTACTGCTCTAGGTCCTGTAGAGGTGGCTTTGGGGTTCAGAGCACTTGCTGTTCTTGCAGACAGCCCAGGTTTGGTTCCCAGCCCATGCACAGAGTATAACAAGCACTCGTAACTCCCGTCCAGGGCATCCAACGCCTTCCTCTGGCCTCTGTGGGCATCAGGCACACATATGATACATACACAGACAGCACACAAACATCCATAGACAGTAAAAACAAACCTTAAAATACTGTTCTAAGGGTCAAAGGGACTTCCTCATAAGAACCCTCTCAGCTCTTTTATATTCAAGCACCATTATTTTTATGATCAGTTATCTCTTCCTTTCTTTCTTTTTAAAGAAACTAAATAAGATCAAGGTATTTCCATCACAGTTTTTCAAATCATAATGAAGATATAGGCTTCCCAGGAAGAGATTTAACCAAAAAAATTATTTCACTCTTTTCCATGAATTCCAAAAGTACTCATTTAATCCCAATAAATACAATAAAACAATATCAATTAAAACAATATCATAATTCCCCTTAATTCATCAGTTTGTGCACCGAGTCTCAAGAATATAGCAACAGCACGGTAACTTCCAGAAAGGGTCTCCATTCACCAGGATAGAGAGAGACCAACACCCAAAATACAAAGTGGCAAGAAAGGTACACAAATGACTTGAAGGCCTGCAGCTCCAAGCCTGCTTGATCACAGCCTAGGGAGGTTTTATGACCTCTTCAAGGCTGAAATGCAGACTAAACAAAGTTCCCTTGACTTTGACCATGACATCCTTGGAGGCCAGGCCAGAGGGTGGGGAAGACAAATTCGAGCAGCCAACTACTGAAACCAGAGCCTGCCTACTACCTCACTGTTGCTGACCTCGGAGCCTAATATCTCCACTATTCTCCTCTCAGACAGAAGGCTAAGCCACATGGGGAATTTCCCTGCCAATACAGAGGAGGCAGCATTCCAGGAATGAGATGGAAAAAGTCTCACAAGGACAAGCAAAGACAGAGGAGTTCTTGGTGGCCTTTGGCCAACTGCCCCCTACCCTATCCCCAACCCTGACAACCAGGACAAAGAGTTCATCTGAAAAGCTTCAGAGAAGTGGTCTTCCTCAGAATGTCAGCTCTTGTCATGAAGCAAGTTTAGTACCTTCTAAAGTTAGGCATCATGCCCCCTGGAGGCAGGATGTCAAATGCCCTGTCCTGTCCCCCTCTCCCCAACCCCCTATGGCAGCTGGTTTCTCAGGGAGAAACCCAGTAGTCTCCACCTACATCAAGGGAGAAGACAGGCTCTTTGGATTGATCATCAACAGCATCTTGGTTTGAGAAATGTTCCAGCGGACAGTGCTAAGATTTAACCACCAAGCTCAGTTCAGGCACATCTGGGCAAGAACCTCACTTACAGCCCATTCCCTAGCCGACTGCCTCCTCACAAGCTTTCCCTAGCTTTATGTTCATTAGCAAAGGGATTAGGCTTCGAGGGAAACTGTGTCCCTTTCCAAATCATCTTTTCCTCCTCTGAGCCCTGTAGGGCTGTCATAATAGTTGAATTTGTGATATACATCGCCATCATTTCCATAGCAATAGAAACATCAGCAGTCATGGAAATGGGATTTGTGTTTCAGTGAGAGAAAAGGAATTCTGAAAGGACATCTGGTCCTGCCCCTGCATCAGACAGGTACATAGCTAAGCAGACTGTGAACTGTTTTCATCCAATATGGTCACACAAACACTGCTTCAGCTTGTGGATCTGTAGCTGAATACAAGACTGTCTCAGGCTTTCACAAGCCAGCCGAGCGCTTCAGATGGCAGGTAGAGGTGTGTCTCTTCCACCCCTCTCTCTGTAGCATCTTATCCGAAGTCTACAAATAGTAGATATTTACGTGAGTGCATTGAATGATGGAAATGTGGTATATTAGACTTGCAGTTAGCTTAATAACCAAGATTTGACCTTGAATTGTCTATGTAAAATATCTCCTGTCACAACTTAAATGAATTAAACTTTGATTTCTACATGTGAAAAAGTTTTCAAGAATACTCATGAAATAATTTTTCGTTCTGACACCTAAGACAAGCTATTGATTGCATGCCCAACTCTTTAGATATTCTTCTCAAAAGCTAACAGATTCTTCATCTTAATTTCCTTTTTGCTACAGCATCTGCAATCGACTATTTCTTGGTTTATATGTTAAATTTTGTGTGTGATTTACAAGAGGAGTATTCTGAAGCCACTATTCGAGTGCTACTTTTACTAGCTAGGGGAAATCTTGCCATTTATCTTCTTTTCCTGTTGCTATGATAAAATGCTCTGATGAAAGCAATTTAAGGGAGAAAGGTTTTGTTCTGGTTCACAGTTCAGGGAATAGTGCATCATGGTTGGGTAGTCGAGGTGACCAAAGCCTGAAGCAGTTGGTCACATCACATCCACAGTTAGGAACAGAGGGCAATGAGTGAATCTGTCTGCTCAGTTCTCTTTCTCAGCATTTACTGTAGCCAGAGAATGGCTTCTCCCACATGGTCATGTCTCAACCCATGGGCGTGCACATCTTCCAGGTGACTTTAACACCTAGCCAAATTGAAAATTAATATTCACCATCACATTTACCAAGGCAAGTAACTACTCTAAGCCTTAATTTCCCATCTATAATATATGTGTGTGTTTGTGTGTGTGTGTGTTAAAGATAAAATAGTGTCTTAAAGCCTTTCAAATAATTACATAAGCAAACAAGTAAAATTATTTTTTTACAGTTATGAAGGGGAGGATGTACCTAATGTTTATTATTAAAGATTGTAAATCAACCTGGACAGATGTAATCACCAATACAAACTAGTAGTTTTCAGCTACGACCTTCCTTGTTAATGGAGAACAGAGACCAAAAGTGTTTAAATTGGAAAGTTGAAAGGGCAGAATTTATCTATGTACTGTTGCGATAGTGGAGCAAGGAAGGACTCAACTATAAAACTGAGCTCAATTCCAAAGACAGACATCCTAGCAAGTTGATTACCAAAAAGCCAAGGAACGGATTAGAGTTAGGACTGAGGTACAAATGGAAAATTAAGATGACAAGGGCAAGAGAAAGTTTTATTTTCTTTTTTTGTTTTGTTTTGTTTTGTTTTTTTGCTAAATTGTCCTAATAGTATTTTCAGAAAGCAAGATAGAAAATCAGTATCCAAGATGGGGATATGGATATTTAACATAATATCAAGATATCTTCATTGAGATTCTAAGGTTGAGAGAGTCTCAACAAACCTAGTGGGACTCCTGATGACACTGGGGTACGCAAGCCCAACAAAAATAAAAGTGAAAGTGAAGGGCCATTGAGAAGCAGACCCAGAGGACACAATAAGCAGTGCAACCAAGATTCACTTGAAACTCAACCTTCCGTCTTTTTATAAACAGAAGATGTATTATGTCAGTTCTAGTTAAAAGACTGGGAAGTTTTCCTGTGAGTTTCTTCCTTTTCCTTTTCTTGTTCTTTATATTTTATTGTCATCCCTCCTAACCCCAGAAACTCCAATAAGAATGACAGTTGACATAATACAAAATGAAATTTACCCAGGATAAATCCACTATGTCACTGAAAAATTCCTAGAGTCTTCATAATTTGAATACAGCTTCTGAAGTTCCCCGTTAGACCAGGGTTCAAATATATTCTCACTATGTTTTGGGGACCCTTGACTTGGTCTTTCAGCAGACCAGTAAATGCAAGCATGTCCACACCTCCACTTGGGTCAAATCTGTAGGCACTAGCAATTTCAAAACTTTAAACCTGGGACCCCCGGGATAATTATTTTTAACTGTCAACCTAACACCTTATAGAGTACCATGGGAAGAACCCCAGTAAAGGATTCTCAGACCTCTGGGTGTGTCTCGCGATGGAGGCTGCATTGCTTACACTTAGTGACAGGAGATGTCCCAACCTAAAAGTGGGTGGCGCCATGCCCTAGGTTTAGCTTCTGGACTATATAAATAGAAGAGAAAGTGAGTTGCACACAGCCTGGTGCGTTTGTGTTTTCTGTTCTTGACTGTAGGTTTGTCTCTGGTGACTTCAGATTGCTGCCTCCTTGGCTTCCCTGCAATGACAGACTACAACCTGGACTTGTGAGCCAAATAAACTCTTTCTCTCTAAGTTGTTTTGGTCAAAATATTTTATGACAGCAATGGAAAATGAGGCTGAACAACCCCACACTCTCTGGGCCTCTCTGTCACTTCCATCAGAAGAGCATCCATTTGTCTTCTCTACTTGATGTTAGCCAAAAGGCCCAGAGACAATGCTTGTGCTTCCCTTTCTCTTGTGTATGAGTTAGTTTATGAAGACTCTGTTTTCACAGGATTCCTTTTGTACTGTGTGTGTGTGTAATCATCTTTGTATCACCTCTAATAAATACTAATTAAATTTAAATTTAGCTTTTCTAGAATTTTCTTCCACAGCTAAACAGACCTAGCCACATTTCCAATTCATATTTTCTCCTTGTGTTCCTAACTACAGGTATTTTTTATTGTTTTTTTAAAAGCCAAAATATGGTAGCAATTGCTCAACCGGAGTTTTGTTAAATGAATTAATGAATGAATAGTTAAGGAAATAATTTATTAAAAAACATTAGCTAACCATGTGTCAATCTGTGTTGCTCACATATCAAGGCTCCCTGCCTGCCATGTACTTTCCTAATGATCTGGGTCTGCTTAAGCATTTTGTGAACTAATTCCCAAGAAGCCAAACAATGACTCGATCCTAGAAAACTAAAATTAAATAAACCCAAGCTGTGAACATTTTCAATATGTGTGATCTTTCAAAACCTTTCAAATAATATTTGAATCCCCTTGGCTTTTCTAATGTTGGTAATAAAGTCTAAAACAGCCAGAACAAATACAGCATTTGTAAATATAGCCTTGATAAGTAGAACATTGTGTGTGGTAGGTAGGAAAGAAGGCCAAATTCATGATCCCTGAAATTGCAATGTCTGCCCCACACCTGCGAAAGAAGCTGTAATTCAAATGATGGCATTTGCTAACAGAGACTGTTGTCTGCTGTGAACAACAGTTCCTATCCAAATGAAAATATTTTTTAAACCTTCTGAATGTGAGTCTAATATGGAAATGGATTTGAAATAAACATTAAACATTTTGTCATCTGTTGCCCTGCTGAGTCACTGAAGAACAACCTTCCCATCTTCATATTTTCAGACTAATTGGTCCAAAGCTGCCAGACATGAAGAAGAAAGAAAATGTGAGAGTCAATAATTCCACTAAGCTGTAAAAGATGCACTACAGACACATCGCTATGTGGAGATGAAGTTGGGGATTAACACTGGAGTCAAACCAGGGTAAACATTCCTAGGTTGTCAGAACATTTTATCCAACAATTAATCATAATCAGCACATTCCAATAACGTTGATTAATTTAATGCTTACTTTTCTTACATCTCAAAGCTTCTATCAAAAGACATTTACATATCTAACCTTTAGAAAATATTGTTTTCTAATATGTTCCGGACATGCAAGGAAGAATTTGGAGCAAAAGAAGAAAAAGATAAATTGGAGTGGGGTGCGGCAGAGGGGAAAGTCTGAAGGATAGAGGAGGCATTGGAAAGGAGAGAGTGAGGTGGGTTTGACCCTCATGTATTACATGTGCATCAAAAGGAGAAGAAAAAATAAAGAGAAAGGGTGGAAGGTGAGAACAGCAGGTCCATTGCACCTCAGCAAGGAAGCAGAGGAAAGAACTGAAAGGACCGACGCTCACCCTGCTTCTCACGGTTCAGCCTACCCTTCCTTCTGGGAGCAGACCAAGCCAATGGGCAACCCCTATACCTGTCTCCTTGGGACTAAGAGAGCCTGATCCCTCCTGCCCACCTACACCTTGACTACTTTCTGGCTTGACCATTGTCTCCTGAATTTAAGGCATACTGTGTCCTGAGGCCCTAATCTCAATTACAGGATCACCTAGCAACGTTTATAGCTTTAATGTCAATGTGGGTCAACTGCATATCACACTGGGGTACTCAGGGTGGTGTAAATGGTAAATAGAGGCAGTCCCAGGATGGGAGAGGGGAGGAGCTACAGCAAAGACTCTTAAGAGGACTGAGGAAATGCATTTAGCCAACAGGAATTTCAACAGTTTTAATGTAAACCTCAGAGGGATTTAAAAATCCTAAAGTTAATTTTTAAAACTATGGGAAGTCAAAGGATATACTATAACCAAACTTATTTGAAAACAGTAAAGGTGAGGGAGAAATGGCTGTGCACACCTGCAATTCCAGAATTTGATGAGAGGCAGAGACAAGAGTGGGACACTCGGCCAAATTTAAGACTCACCCAAAGGTTACGGAAGAACATGGCGTGGGTGAAAATACGGAACATGGATCAATGGGACAAAACAGATTCCAGACATTCAGTTAAACCTGTGGCGACAGTATCAAGGCATCTCATTGGATAAACAGCCTAGTCAGCGAATAAAGCGAGAATTGAAGAAAGAAGTGTGAAACACACTCTAGCCCACACCTTTCTCAGTACTCAAAAAGTAACTAAAGAGAGAATCGAAGGTGTAAGATATAAAACTTTAGAATTCAGTACGTTATATTTATTATTAAAATTTACTTTTTTGATGGGCTTTCCAATGAGTAAGATACATTAAGTGTTTATCACAAATGGAAGTTGCTCAGACAGGAGGCCTCAGTTAATATTGCTGTCATTGTTATTGGATGGCAATTGCCACTTCAAACCCTAGAACCATGCCTTGAACATTATTAGACTAGATGCCTATAAAGGATTCCTTAGCTAGACCAGGGACACCGACCTTAGAATTTTGCAATAACTTTCCATAAGGTTTGATCAGACGAGTATCCCAAGTATCGGAAAACTAACTTCAAGCTTGGTCTGAGCTGGTCTACACTGATAAACTGTCCAGTAGAGAATAGCCCAAGAATGGCGCCATTACAAGGGCAATTAGATTTAGAACAAGTGACACTCACAGAAGACATTGTAAACCATCCAGACACTATTAATTCTCAGGTTACTCAAAAGGAAGCTGCAAAGGAAAAAAAAAAACGATTAAAAAAATCTCACACTGTTTTACTAATGTTTGGAAGCAAGTCATATGTGTGGACTTTCTGATCACCAGCTCTCTGCGACCTCAGACTCCAAGGCCCTGACCCCAGTCGCTACTCCCTCTGGGTATGATCAATGGTTCCCTCATCTCCACATTTGAAAGAAGCAACCCACTGATTGCAGCAGGTGATTGTGTGCACCTGGAGTCCCCAGCATTTTGAGAGTGCTTTCAGGTTGATTTCATGAATATGGCATATCTATAACCTTTGAAGTGCCTGCAGGGAGAAGGACCAGCCTTGGTTTAATATCTTGCTGTCACCATCTTGAAATTCTTAAACAGTTTTAAACAAGGGCTCCACATTTTCTTTCCCACTGGACCCCACAAATTATCTACTTGGCCTTAATTCCACGAATACCAAGACTGATGGGAAGGTTCTGAGTTTCTCTGTGCATGTAGTCACTTGTGTGCTGACTAAAATTAACCTTCTATCTCAAAACACATAAGAAATTGTAATCAGCAAATGACAAGTTGGGGGCGGGAGAAATGATAGAAAATGCAGTTATGGAGGTTGAACAACGCATCACTGAGTAATGAAGTCATCGAAGACCAGGAGAGGAATTGAAATCCTGCAAGAATCAAATAGCAATGAAAACATAAATTAACCTGGAGGATAGCAGTTCTCAGGAGGAATTTTATAGCTATAAACGCCTGCATTAAAAAAACACACTTGGGGGCTGGAGAAATGGGTCAGTGGTTAAGAGCACTGACTCCTCTTCCAGAGGTCCTGAGTTCAAATCCCAGCAACCACATGGTGGCTCATAGCCATCTGTAATGAGATCTGATGCCCTCTTCTGACCTGCAGCTGTACATGCAGATATTAAATTAAAATTATTAAATATTAATAAAACTACAAAAAAAAAGAAATCGTAGTCAGGTAAAGGGGTGCAAGTCTGTAATTCTAGGTGGCTCGAGAAGGTGGGTTTTGAATTTGTGGCCAATCTGGGTATACAGTGAGTTTGAGATCTATCCAGACTGTATATGATACCTTGCACAAAAAAAAAAAAATCCAAGAAAACAAACAGAACAATTAAGGAACCATACACTAATTAGATATGGAAACTAGAGGGATGGTCTGGGTCATGCATTTCCAGGAACTTCTAGAAATCATAAATACTTCAGGGACAACTTTTGACGGTCTGGGAGTTCACTTCCTCCAGATAAAATGGAGCACGCAGAAAATTCAATGCATCTTTTGTCCCTGTGCTCAGCTGTCCTTACCTGTAGGAATGGAGTTAGATTGGATGCTGAGATTTCGTTTTTACCCTTCCTGCCTGTTAATATTTGATATGTTGGTTTATCAATTCATTCAGTGACTACGAAAGAGGGCCTATTATGTGATAGACGTTGTACTTAACCAGAAATGTAAAATGGAAAGGTAAAATGAAACAGATACACAACAAAGAAAACTCAGATGCTCATTTAAATAGTCCCTCCTGGCCTCGCTACTAAGAGTCTTTTCTAATTGTGCTGCTTTCTCCCACTATGTTGATTATTTAACCCATGAATCTGGAAAATCAATGTATTGCATACCTGTGACATTGTGAAGCTTGTTTTTTGCTTTTTTTTTTTTTTAATGCCAGGTTTTATGATGTAATGATTGGAGAGATTTGGATTGTGTGAAAAGTACTCAGTGAATGGTTAGAGGTGCTCCAAATTAAACCACGTTACATTTCTTTCTTGCGTGCTAAATACACATGCGATCATGGTGCCCGCAGATCTGGCTTCCAGCCCAATGAGGCCCTGCTGGCTGCAGGGCCCAAAGCCCCTGTGTCTGCTCTAAAGTGGGCTAAAAGCATTTAGCTTGTATCTCAAACGCTGAGTCTTTCTGCGAGATGGCAAATACTGAACCGTGCGCTCTGGAGCGGAGCTGATTTTAAAAGCTTTAGAGTAACTGAACCTTCTCTGACTCGTGGTCCAAATGAAAACCACTTGGTCCCCTTCAAGTCTCTCTTCATCCCAACAGCACTACCCGCGCTCTGGAGTTCTGGAAAAGCATCTCTCGGGGCGTGCATCCGCCAAAACACAAGCCGCAGATAACTAATACCTGTTTCCATGTCGGAAGAGACAACTGATTGGAATTATGCTGGACCTAGAAACATCCTGGAGTTCATTTATACTTGAGATTACAAAATCATCAAGTGCTGTTTGTCTGGGGTATCAAATAGCGCTTGTATATTTGAATGTGAATGAAGAGTTGTACCCTCTCCCCAAAAAAACCCCCACGACAGCTCCGTTAGGATGAACTTGTTGAACTTGCAGTAAGGCACGCGGAGGATTTTGTTCCTCCCCTCATATTCGAACTACCACTTTCTCCATCTGTTTTCTTAAGGACCATCTGTTTCCGTGAGATCTAATGGACCCCACTGGACACATGATCAGTAGGAGCCAATTAAAATCGTATGAAGGATCAGGCGTTCTTCTCTAGTCCCTAGACTGTAGGAACGTAAGAACCTGGTTTCGTGGGATCTCATGGACTCAGTGACTGCAGAAGGTGGAGCTAGAATGCTGGGAGAAGCAATCAGATTGCTGAGATGCTCCCAGATGTTTTGCTCAAACTTCCCCTTTAGTGTTTAAGTTACAGCATCTCTCTTTTATGTTTACTTTATTTATCCTGGCTCCAATTGCCTTTCTGACACTTCTAGGGAGAACAGCCCTGACCGTTTCACTCCGATTCTCTGCAAGCTATATATCTACCACCATACACATCAGGCAAATTCAGAAAGTGTCCAAGAGGGTGGGAGAAGTGGACATTCTTATCCAAAGAAATCCATGGCCAGCCTCTGTTTCCTAGTGTCTACTCTAATTTATGGAGGTGATCAGGGAGCACCAGAGAATGAGAAAAAGGGGCTGTCAAAGGCAGAGCTCTGCTTACACACTAATGAAGTGCGTTTCTGTCCGTGGGCATTGAGTTTTTGTTTATGTTGGCTTGCTCTCTTCTCCCTCTGGCCATAGTTGCTTCTGCAAATCAGTGACAGCCATCCAAAGGTCAAAAGCAGACTAAACCAATGTCACTCCACAACTCTGTGCAAGGTGGGTCCCAGGCAGTACCACATTCTGCATAACAATTTCATAAATGTGAATTCTACCAAACAAGGTGAATGAGATGAAAACTGAGGCCACAACAAAAACAAAAGAAATGGGGAACTTGCTCAGCTCAAACCTAAAATTACTTACCAGGCCCACCAGTGTGGAAGTCCAAGGGTATCCACAGTAAATGCAGAGGAAAGGAGAGTGAGACAATTAAAAAAAGATCAGAAAAAGGCCAAACTTTCAGTCCCCCTCAAGTGTGCAGTCAAACATAAAGAAGAAAAAAATTCCCCTAACCACAGAAAAGCCTGAATCTGCTGGTTATAAAATCCTTGTTGTGGACATTCCCAAACTGTCTGCCTGGTATCCTTCACGTTGCTTCCTTAATGTAGGTTTTCTTTCTACCCTTAAAATACCTGCATATCTTAGGATGCAGCCATCTTGCTACAAAAATCATCTCATTTTTGCATCATTCTGAAATAAAATTTGAAGGTAGCTTTGCAGCTTGGACATTTCAGTACTAAATTAGTGATACAAATTCCCTTTTTGTATATATTTGTGGTGGCCTATAAGCTTCAGTTTATCTCATACTTTTTTTTTAAATTTGGAGCTCTGAAAGATAAAATTTTTCTAGACACACTACCCTAACTAGTTAGTAGATTTTTGCTGGTTTCTTTTTCCTGGGGGAAGAGATTTTTCTTTCCAGGATCCTGCCTTACTTACAACCACTGCCTTACTTCCCCAGTTTACAAAGACATGAGTCTGCTTCTAATCCAATCTCCTTTCAACCTAGTATCTTCCAAAAGCTTCATTGTATCTGCTTGTAAATTGACTGCCCGAGCCAAAAGTTACCTTTACTTCTAGAATGCCAGAAGAGGTCTTTTCTAAACCTAATGTACATGTTTTAATTTTATTTTCCTAAATTGTATCAAACATGTCTATGTTTTCATGACTGGCGAACTCAAGAGTAGAGAGAGATTTTGTTAAATCAATTGACCTAGTGCCAAAACCAGAAAACAACCCTCTTTTCCTAAAATGTATATGTCTCTTTTAATCTGTTTGTTTATATGTACAGAGAAAATTCTAAAAGAGTAACCAGTTAATGTTAATGGTTGGATCTCCAAAGTCTCGGATGTGTTTGTTTGTTTATTTATTTATTTGTTTAACTTTCTGGCATGGATGTCAATTTACTATGTCAGCATTTAACATGTCTCATAGTTTTCCTGAGAAAATAAACAATTCGTTGTAGATAAATGCTAGTGACGTCCACATCTGTTGGATAAAGACCAATTTCCTTAGCATGCTAACCAAGGATATTTAGCAGTTAACTTCTCTCTGCCTGTCAAGATCCATTTCTCAATGGGTTTCCCATTTTCCTCCCACAATCTGGCTCATGGGACAACCCAGCATTGCCCTCCATGCCTTCTGCTGCCACATTCCTGTGACTCTCTGGATGTCCCCCCTTTTGTTGAAATTGTCCCAACATGTCCTCACTTTCCCAAAAGGTTCTACTATTAATCACTAGGCAAGGTCACTTCTTAAAACCTTAAAACCCTTCGTTTCTTCCTTGAAACTTCCCCCGGGCCTAAACATACCTCACTTGAAGCATTAGGTCACAGTTATTTTTCTGTCTCTTTCCTTCTTTAGGGAAGGGCAAAGACTTCGTCTACTTTTTTAATGCCTCATTTACCCAATAAATGAGTTCATGAGTGAATAGATGAAATGAACGCTCACCTCTTGCTGAGTTAAAAGGCAGATGTCTCAAGGACTGTGGGTGGGATGCAGGTTTGTTTGGGATGCCAGATTTGTGTCTTATTCTGAATAGGAGTAAATTGGGATGTCTGGGCAGCCCTGAATGACTGTCGGAATTTCTTAGGAAGAAAAGGCCAATCATGTGCTGTAATGTGTTGCACAAGAATTACCTTTAGTTGTCAAAACACTTTCACAAGAAACATTTCATTCAATCCGTTGAGGAGATGAGGTAAACAGTCTTGTGCCGGGTGAGAAGACTGATGCTGAGTCTGAAAGATGTATCCAAAGTTTTAGGGAAACAACTTTGCCCTTTTGTTTGCCCTTGGTTTCTTAGCGGAGTTATCTGTGCTCTGCAGCTCTGCCCACATTCTGTCCCTACTGGTGTAGGGGTTACAATGACAACCACCATTTGTGACTCTGGGAGAGCATCCTCCAGACCCATTACAGGATCAGTTTCTCTCTGGAGCGTCATAGAGCCATCCTCCTGGCCCCCATGTGCAGCCGCAGTGTCTTCAGATCCCAAATGAAACGATAATGTTCTCGGAATCCCTTCCTCTTGATGATTCATAGTGCCGAGTTCATGTGAATTTGCTGAAGGATCCATGTCTGGTTCAAGTTCTTAACTGCCTTCCTAGCCACAGTCTCAACCTCCACCAAGACCTAGAGTCCTGTCCTTGGGAAATCACGAACCATAATCGTGTTCCATTTATTTTTTAATCATGATTATTTACCATTTTTATTGGACATTTTATTTACATTTCAAATGTTATCTTCTTTCCTGATTTCCTTTCCAGAAACTCCCTATTCCATGACCCCTCCCCTACTTCTGTAAGGGTGCTCCCCCACCTTCCCACCCACTTCTGCCTACCTGCCCTGGCATTCCCCTACACTGGGGCATCGAGCCTTCACAGGACTAAGGGCTTTTCCTCCCATTGGTGCCCAACAAGGCCATCCTCTGCAACATATGCAGTTGGAGCCATGGGTCTGTCAATTTGTATCTTTGGGTAGTGGTTTAGTCCCTGGAAGCTCTGGTTGGTTGATATTGTTGTTCTTCCTATGGAGTTGCAAACCCCTTCAGCTCCTTCAGTCCTTTCTTTAACTCCTCCATTGGGGACATTGTTCTCAGTACAATGGTTGATTGCAAGCATCCGTCTCTGTATTTGTCAGGCTCTGAAGAGCCTCACAGCAGACAGCTGTATCAGGCTCCTGTCAGCAAGCACTTCTTGGCACCAGCAATACTGACTGGGTTTGGTGGCTGTATATGGGATGGATTCCCAGGTGGGGATCTGAAAGTCCTTTCCTTCAGTCTCTACTCCAAATTTTGTCTCCATATTTCCTCCTGTGAGTATTTTTGTTCCCACTTCTAAGAAGGACTGAAGCATCCACACTTTGGTCTTCCTTCTTCTAGAGCTTCATATGGTATGTAAATTGTATCTTGGGTATTTCAAGCTTTTCGGCTACTATCCACTTATCAGTGAGTGCATACCATGTGTGTTCTTTTGTGATTGGGTTATCTCACTTAGGAGGATATTTTCTAGTTCCATACATTTGCCTAAGAATGTCATAAAGTCATTGTTTTTGATAGCTGAGTAGTACTCCATTGTGTAGATGTACCACATTTTCTGTATCCATTCCTCTATTGAGGGACATCTGGGTTCTTTTCAGCTTCTAGCTACTATAAATAAGACTGCTAACAACATAATGGAGCATGTGTCCTTGTTATATGTTGGAGCATCTTTTGGGTATATGCTCAGGAGTGGTAGCTGGGTCCTCAGGTAGTACTATGTCCAATTTTCTGAGGAACCACCAGGCTGATTTCCAAAGTGGTTGTACCAGCTTGCAATCTACCTATTCAGTATAGTACTCAAAGTTCTAGCCAGAGCAACTAGACAATAAAAGGTGTCAAAGGGATACAAAATAGAAAGGAAGAAGTCAAAATACCACAGATATATGATAGAATACTTAAGTGACCCCAAAAATTTCACCTGATAAACAAGTTCAGCAAAGTGGCTGGATATAAAATTAACTCAAACAAAACAGTAACCTTCCTCTACTCAAAGATAAACAGGCTGAGAAAGAAATTAGGGAAATGATTATTTCTTACTTTAACATATTCTTTCTGTTTAATGCTTAACCAGAACAGTTGTAGAACAGAGAATAGGTAGAGTTAACCAAAAGATATAAAAACAATTTAAGATAGCACACAAAGGAGAAAGGTACAGTCATCAAGTACAGTATGTGAACCCAACAAACATGTCTCATTTACTGTCTATCTACCCCACCTCTTTGCATAACAATAACTTTTTAGTTAAAGCCTTATGGTTAGTTACAATGTTTTTAACATAAGCAAAAAGATCTACCTAAATCTTCCAAATAAGAACTGGACATTTATGTTGAGCAGCTTCTTCATTTCATTTAGCCCTTGGAAGCTATTACAGGGAATAGAAAGAATATTTTCCCCTGTAGAATCACTGGCTAATTGTCTACAGTTGTTAGGAACTTCTACTGTGAATTAAGTAACAGAACTAATCTACTTTACTTAACATTCTTTGCAATGCTTCTGTTAGAATAAGACACAGGTATTCTATCCAAACTCTACTACTCCTCCTATTACTACTACTACTACTATTTACTACTACTACTACTTCTATTACTACTACTACTACTACTAATATTATCATTCACTATCATTATTTCTATGTGTAAGTGTTTGCCCACATGTATGTCTGGGTAACACATGTGTACAGTATACAAATAGTCAAGAGGTGTTGGGTTCCCTGGACCTACAGTCACAGGCAGTTGTGAACTATCATATAGGTCCTTGGAATTGAACCCTGACCCTGTCAAAGAGTAGCCAGTGTTGGTACCTGCTGAGTCACCACTCCAACCCCCAAATGCTACTAAATCTTAAGGAGTGAAACAAGGTAACAGAATCTACGTGTATTTCTTGGGAGACTTAATCGTAGAGGGCTGGAGCTGACTGGTTTCAACTCTTTCTGGCTGTTTTATAATTTTATCTCACATAAAAAAACAGAATGCCTTCTTCAAACAAAGAAAACAAGTGGGTACCTGATATCAGAGTAGAGAATGGGGATGGAACTAAGCACTGTTCTTGCAAGAGTTCATAGAACTAACAAATAAAAACTCACCAGGTCCAACTGGCTGAAGTTGACCTATAAAAGTGGCACAGAGCCGAAGGACGAAAAAACTGAGTGAAACTGCCCAGTTTGTTTTACTTTTCTGGTGAAATGACCATTTGTTTCCAAAGAGTCCCAAAGCTCATGTCTTTAATGGCCATTACTCCACTGTACTGGCATGTTTCAAAGGGCTTTGCTTATTCCCTAATTATCAAAAAAGCTGCTGGAATGTATTAAGAAATTATAAAGTAATGGCCCAAGTACCTTCAAAACCAAGCTTGGCGCTACTCTTAACATTTACATCAATGGCAGAGTCCTTTGGCTTCCTCTGAAAAAGAATTAGACAAATACTGGAACTACCTGAATCAAAGATGAGACAGGCAATGATTCTCCAGTAATTGCTGTTTCCAACACCAGCTTTAAAAGCACTTCAAATTGGCATACAAGAATAAATCAAACCAGTTTTATTAATGAAGTATAATCTTCAGGTTAGGTAGAGCTGTTTAGCTAGCTCAGATACTATACAAAAGTCGCACACTCTACTTTGAATTGTGTCAAGCAAAATGTGTATGGAGTCATGATAGAGATTTAAGATCCTTCCACGGTGAGTGTAACTATGCATAAACTGAAATTTTCTGGTTGTGCTCTGTGATGCTTTCCTAAAGCAGACTTGTGATGCTTTGATGAAGCAGACCCCTGAGAGGACACGTGATGTTTGGAGAGTGTGAATAGGACCCAACAGACATTGATGCTGTGCTTGCATAGCTAGCCTTACAAACTCTTCAGCGGTCTCGAGTCTTCACTGATCTTCATTTCATTAAAAGAAGAACAACAGTTCCAGCTGGTTCTGGATGCTCCCGCTAACTCATACCAATTTGGTTGAAGCCTGGATGTTTCTGCTGGATCATGCTCCCGCTGCTGATTCATGTTTAGTGACACTTTTTGAACTGGACTGTTAGTGTCCTGACACTACTAAACTGGACTGCTGGTATCCTGACCACTGAGATTGGAATTTTCCCAAAGAACTACTTCTAAACATGTCCACATCTGCGTTGTCCTATTATCCATCTTTCTCTCCTATTTTGGACATTGGATAGAAGAGGGGTTGAAGAATTTGAGAACCCTTATTAAAGTAGGTTTTGAAAAATCTAAGTCTACAAACCCTTTCCCATTAATAATTATCACAACATGTACTTCGCGTTTAAACTGGTGAAATAAATGGTATTCAGGATGATATTAATCACAGTGAAAATCATTTTCAAATTTCAATTCCACTCTAGTGGAAATGGAGTCTAAGGTAATTATAATAAATTTTAGCATCATTGTATCCCATTTTCCTTCCTCAAAATCATCTTTTCTTGTAGTATAATTTCATGTACTCTTAATTGATCGTAATATGTCTCAGGTTGACTCCAAAACTTCAAATCTATGTTGGGCTTCTGCCCAGCCCCTTGCAAAGCTTCATGTATTCATAAACACACGCTTACAGAGAAAAAGAAAGAGTGCTGATATTATAATTTATACTTTATTTTCATGATGATATATTTTCCTATATCATAATCAGCCTCAACAGTATCAAATCAGAAACATCACAAATGCATGAATACACGTGCAAAGTATTAATATCTACTATACACTCTATCTGCATTTCTAAGTATATAGCATATATGCACAGAGGAAGGCAAGGGGAAATGGTAAGAAATCTGATTTAATACAAGGCATCAGGCAGAGATAAATAAAAGTTCCCTTTGTCAGCGCTCTGTGTGATCTGACATTCCCAGCACCTAATAAATGCTTAACTAATAAATATTTGTTGAACATTAAAAGAGAAAATGAATATTGAAACAGTGACACTAATAGGAAGTTGCTCAAAAAAGGCAAGGTTTGCACATGAAAACCACCAGGGCTCTCAACACAAGGTCCACATAACATGTGGCCTCAACAGTTATGGTCTGTGTTTACAGATTCCTTCATCTGAGAAATGGAGGTGTAAGTCCTGACCACTGTGCTCCCAACAGTCTAGACATATTAATAGCAGCAGCATAGAAAAAGAATGTGGGTGGCAGGCAGAGTAATGGCTCAAGTCATTTTGTCCCACTATGAAACAAAAAGTCAAAGAGAATTAAGTATCAAGCACTGTGTGCTTTCTGTGTGCTGGTGTCCTCTGATTTGAAAACAAGGAGCTAGAAACAAATACTTACTGCACACAGAGGCATTTTGGCCCATGTGAGAACAGGCATTTCCCTCTCCAGTGATAGATGCCTCCTTCCTCACCACCTTCCAACCCAGTACATCTTTCAAGAACCAAACAAGATTCAAACACACTGCAGAGCAAGGATGTCCTCTGGGGCTTCTCTCTTCTAAGAACTTCTACTCTCCCTCATGGTCTCCCTCAAAGACAGCCTCCTCTCTTGACAGCTTACTGCTTTGGTAGTCATCATTCTTTGTGTAACTGAACTTTGATATTGACTGTCAACTGAGACTGATGGGCAATCGCCTAGGAAATATACTTTTAGACATTTGAGAACATTTCCAAAGATCTTTAGTTGAGAAGGGAAGACCTACTCTAAATATAGATAGCCTGGGCTAAGGTCTGGGAATGAATAAGAAAAATAAGAAAAAGCAGATGAACATATCTCTCTCTCTCTCTCTCTCTCTCTCTCTCTCTCTCTCTCTCTCTCTCTCTCTCTCTTTAGCATATGACGTAACTCTGTGACTCATGCTCCCACCACCCCAGCTATAGCCACACTTGAGCCGCCATGATGGACCTTCCAACTGTGAGGCAAAACAATGCCTTCCTCCAGTTGTTTTTGTCAAGCATTTTTCCACAGCTTCAAGAAAATTAAAACGGGGTTCCTTCCGGTTTCAGATTCAGAAGGAGAAGTAAAAGAGCAATGGCAGTGCGATTGAGTTAGACACTGAGGACTGGTGATTCATGAATGACAGACATCCAAATAAAACTATGACTCAGAGGGAACTCAGAAAGTGAAGTTTCTTGTATTTCTCTGAGAGTTTTCTAAAGAAAATTTGGAAAGGTAGGTAAAATTTGAAGATAGATGCGCTAAGGAAAGAGAGTAGCTTATGAGGTCAAGGACGTGTGTTCTAAGTAGATAGAAATAGTCGATGCCCACTTGCAGCATCCTAGAAAAAGCCTATTTTCTCCCTGGAATTTATGGTCCCTAACACATAATAACTGATACCCTCTGAGATACACTCATTGACATTGTTTCCGTCAAGTATTCTATCATAGGTAATGAGCAAAGCTAAATTATTATATAAATAATCTGTACCAAGAACTAGAGTAGTTGCTACAACCATAACCATGCGATCTGTGGGCCACCAGAACCAGCTTGTAGAAAGAACATGGAAGGGTTTGGAGAATGGTCTAGAGAAACCCTAGTTTGCTATAAGCACTGGGAACATTCTGGTGGGAGCTTCAAAGACATGGATGCCAATAGAAATACAGTGACTGTCATGTTTGTGAGATCTCAGAGGAGAGGAAGAACTCGATAGGGAACTGGGCTGCAGGGCATCCCATTACATCAAGGTAAGGAATCTGGCTGGACTCAGATCATGTCCTGGAATTCCAAGTGAGATTGAACTCACAATTGGTGGGCTAGTTTATTTGGCAGAGGAAATGTGTGGCTGTGGCTAATCACTGTAATATTCTTTTAACCAGATTTTCAGTGAGGCAAGGGGAGTATAACAAAGTGGATTTCCTTAAGTAGATGCAGTGTAGCAAGAGAAGACGTGTGGACAAACAGAAGGTATTAATATCTGCAGAATGCATAATAGACACTGCACGCCCTACATATTTTGCATTTGGAACAGTAGAGCAGATACTCTGAGGGCAAGGCCACGCTCATTCCTTATCGTTTGCTTATAAAATTGCAAATTGTTTTGTAAGGAGAGCGCCTTAAAAGAATGTCTGTGAAGACAAAACTTCCAGCGTAATTGGTTAGAGAAATACGTTGCAGGTTCAGCTTTTCTGTACCCTGAGGCCACTGAAACCAAGGCCCTAGGGAGCCAAGTTACACTGCAAGCCGACAGCAGAGTCTACCCTTGCCCATTACTATTTATTTTGCTGGAATACAGAACACAAGAATTACAGAGCAATAGAGAAGTGTACTAACGTTTCAGAGAGCTGTTGGAGACAACCAGTGTGTAGGAAGGTGCATCCTGCCGAAAACACTGAGAGGCTGATGTATAAACCTGGAAAGGTGAAATCTAAGTTGGACTGAAGACCCCAGGAGATTGAAGATGGTCTCTGGGGAAATCTGTAAACACTAAGTGGGACTGGCCCAAGAGAGAAGCCATGTGACCAGCATTTCATTGTTATATGAGCCTCAGATCCTAGGGAAGGGGCCCCAGGGTTCTCCGTGTTTTCCCTGCTTGGTTTTAGCCTTGCTTTGTTCCACTATATCCTTTTTATCCTCTCCTTCCTTCTGGAATGGAAATGTTTACTCTATACCATTGTGTATTTGAAGTATGTGAAGTGTTTGGGATTTTTATTGTTGTTCTACAAGAGTTCAGAGTTAAGAGATTACCTTGAGTATCAGAAAATTCCGAACTTTCAAAGGTAGACCAGGACGCATTGAAAGATGGGATAACCGCAATGAGCCTGTACCGTCAACAGGCGGAATGCTGTGGTTTGAGTAGAAAGTGCTCTTTATAGGTTTGTGTATCCAGACACTTTATCTTCGGCTGGTGGTGCTGTTTGGGAAAACTTGTAGAACCTTCCAGAAATGGGAACTAGCAGTCATAAGGCTAGAGTAGGGCTTGAGGGTTCAAAGAAGACTGAACCTCGGGCTTGAATTTTGTACCTGCTCAGCACCATCTATCAGGAGATGATCCGTGTGAGCCCCGTGGCTCTCCACTGCAGATCCATGTGTGATGACCTCCAGGCCTTCTCTGGTACTGGTGGGTGTCTGTGGCCTACAAGCGCCTACTCAGTGTTTGGCAGAAACAGAAAACATCAGGTGACAGCCTAGAGCAAAAGGATGGCTTAAGGACTAAAATACTTGTCTCAACAAGTGAACCTCTGGCTTAGCCATGGAAATAAGTGAGCCAATTCAAGAGCTTTACATGAAAACAAATGTAATGTCTAGAGAAGAGGACGGAGTCTACCCTAACTGTTCTGGGAAGTCTACTTACTCAGAGAAGTAGATATGCTCGTTTATCCCATCATCAAACCAATTAGAAAACCTCCACTAAGGCTATCTGTGTCCTTAAAATACACAAGTTTAAATACCCAGAAAAGTAGAACCTAACTTCACATGCCTATATGGTAAGAGTGTTTACCTTTTATAAGGACCAACAATGGAAAGAAAAAGGCACTCTTTCCATACAACACAGAATGGCCGTGGCTGGTTCGGGGCCCATGAGATTGCTTCAGCAGAGAGCACCGATTTAGAAACTGGCCAATGGCACGGTGGGGTGGAGGATCTCTCTCCAGCAATATACAGATTCCATTATGAAATGAAACACTTCTAGAGATCTGCTATACCAGATGGAACTATAGTTAATTAAATATTACTGTGCGCTCTAACATGTTCAGACGAGTGACTGCATGTTGTGTCTGTTCTCTTATCCCACAAAAACAAAAAATAAAAAAGGAAGAAGGGCCAAAGGGGACACAGGAACATTTGGAGGTGACATTTTATGTTTACTGTTAAGTTGAGATGATGGTATGACAGTCTGATATGCATAAATCCTAAACCCACCATGAAGTATACATTGAACCTGTTCATTCTTAAACCAATGTTCCTTGCTTAAGCAAACTGCAGCTTCCTAGCCAGCCTTCATACCTCAACAAAACTAAGAGTGGAGATAAGAATGTGATATGCTATTCAACTTCACTCAGTGTCAGCCTGCAGTTTCATATAAGTCCATCCAGCACCTATCTTCCCCATAGGTCTCTCCATCTTCCTCTAGATACCTACAGACTATCCTCTACTCCAGCCTTGTCTAGGTTATACTGGAGCCACCAATTCAAATTGCTTCTCTCATCTGCCAAGCCATTGACTTCCCTCAAGCCAACCTCGGCACCTATAGTTCCGACAGCTCACCCAGCCTATCACATACCAAAACAATTCCCACTCAGCCGTTATGCCTTCATGCCTCCGGGGTTAAGTCATCTGGTTACATTTCAGCTGATGATACGTGTCCGTTTGTCTCCTCTAATGACTTGTACGGCCTTGGGGGTCGAGCTCATGTCTAATCTTCGCTACACACATCTAACACCACTGAATACATCATTACTGTACATTACTCCAATCCAACAGGGACTCAATAAAAACTTGTTGACTGACTGATTTAGCACAGGACTGATTATTACGTAAGCCACTTTGGTAAATAAATTTCAAATAATGACCAGCTCACACAAATGTTTTACTAGCTCACCCTCCCTGTGGAATTAACATAAAGAATGAAAATCAACAGCCATTTCTACTTGCCCAACATTAAATGTTAACTCACCCCAAGAGAGTAGCTATTTTCAAGCCTAATTTCAAGTCAAAATGTCTAAAAGGGTTGTCATTCTCAGTGATGTACTGGGAAGAATCAGAAACTAAGTCTCAAATCAAGCTGCTTCTGCTAGTAATTAACCTCAATCCTGAAGAGCATCATTCCAGCATACTAATTATGATAATGATACTACTTCCTATGTGTTAATTCTCACTATTCAAAGAAATTCCATTTACTCTTAAGAATTTGTATCAAAACCAATTTTCATAGAAATATCAACTTCTACTTTTATACCTAGCAGAAATTAAATTGATTAGAACTAATTTTATTTTTCAGAATTTCTTAATAGTCAGATTAATTCAATTTATAGGACTGTGGCCATCAAAATAATCACAGAATTTATCTGAAGCAATAAAAAGTATAAATCAATTTTCAAATAAATTTGATAAATTTCTCTTCTACTTGTGATCCTCTTGAATAGGTTTATAGGAGGGTAGACACAAGCATTCAATTTTACACACACTCTATTTAGACTTGTAAGATGAGACAGAGAGATCATAATTCAAGACCTAGCAGATGAGCATAGAATCAATTCTATATGGGCAAAATTTTTCTTACCTGACAAATGATTTTGACCAAATATCTTAGGTATCAATTAATATTTGTTTTCTCTGTATATGAGATAAACAGTCATTTGTTTTTTAATCTCTTTGTAACTACTATGTAAACTACCAATTCAGGCTATAAACTTTAACAATAAAGAAAAATAATTTTAAATGATGCAACGCTTGAGGACTCTCGGCTACACACAGCTTGGATTTGGCTTTCTCCAAGATATTTATGGAAGAATGCATTAGCCCATCCTCTTTGTGTGCTTAAAAGGTAACCTGTTTTTGCTGTTTGAGATTGTCTCAGCAAGTAACAGGTTCAATCGCATAAAACGCTTGCAACATTTCAGATCCCTGAAGGTTTCTTCAAGACAGGCGTAGCTTGATTCGCTATGACAGTCTCTCTGGGACTGCCCTGAGAAGCAATAATTGTCTTTTGAAAAGCTTCTGGGTAAAACGCAAAACAACAGCAAAGACCTGGAAAACAGCATAGCAACCCTGGAGCAGCACTGGTGGTCTCAAGGGAAACAGAGTACTTTGAAGTATATTTGACATTAAACTTAGTCTCTATAAATTTTCTCCTCTCATAGACAAATAGAGGATACAACAAACTATCTTCAAAATTTGAGACTTGCTAAGATAACCTCACTTTCAATCTGCCGGGCTTCTTGGCCCCACCTTACACATATCAATGGGAATAGTGTTTGCCTGAAAGAGATCCCTGCAGAACAAAGAAGGGCCATGGTCTAATATCTGAACAAAGTTAACAAATGTCATTAAGCGAGATGGCGGGTGATGAGTGATGGTCACGCCCAGTTTAATTCTCACAGTTGACAGATCAAAGACCCTTCCTACAGGATGAAAATGGAATGCAGTTAGCTTAGCCCTGGAAAATTCTTTCACATAATAGGAAGTCTCTGAGGTCTGATGTTTCATGGGCATGGGAATGGGCTGGACGGATTTCACACAGAGTGGTATAAAACGAGTAAATGTTGCATCTCGATGTATTGATCTATTAAAACATGGGATTAAATAATAGGGAGATACAGTCCTAGCAGATCTTCAGATTTTATGGCACATTGTACTCAAGGATATTGTATTGTATAAGGATACACAGAAAAATAGATCACCGATGTCTTAAGCAGCAGACTTTTGAGACTAAGGGGCCATTGTGTCCAACCACCTGTATGATTCATGAATACTCCTCTAGGAAAGGTAAGCCACTTCCTAGTGAGACTTGGCTTCTATTATATTATGACGTGGCTTTCTCAGATATGCTTCCTTTCTTTGTGACCACAGGCCTAGATGTTACTGCCCTGCCCTGCCTTATCCCCTAAGGCCAAACAGAGCAACCTAAATCCCTTTGCACCTAACATCCCTCAACTCTCTGAAAATGGTTTCCTCACCCACCATCACTGTTATCACTGCCTCCAAGTTATCTCCACTCCCGCCCCCTGTGTTCTCTATAGATGTAGTTTCTCCTCAGTGTTCTGATAAGGCTCCTTAAGCATGATTCAATTTGCCCAGGCCCTTCTGATAATGTGTAGGCCTGAACATAGAAGATAGTGTCACTCTCTCAGGAAAAGCAATGCCAGCTCTTACCTCTCTTGCTCTGAGTTCTGTTGTTTCCTTGACTCACACAGGGTCCATCTGAGCACCTTTTCAGTAATCTGGACTAACTTGTTTATTTAGTACTTCCTGCCACACAAAGCGCTTTTATCTCTGTGTCTTATTTCACCTTGACAGAAACATGCAATAAGGGCATTATTTTCACCATTTTCATGGGAGAAACCAATTTTTGCCAATTAGCTGCATTTTTCTAAACCTCGGAAATCAGGTGCAAATCTAAACTCCAAATCCAGGTCCTATGACCACACACCATGGGCTTTTATAACTATAGCCCTCTGCTGTGGACTCCTTAATGATGCTTTAAGGTGCACTTATGAGTAGCTGCCAAAGACAGAAATTACGGGCCCCATTCTATCAGCAAGTGGATCATATTCTATGACACAATCAGGGAACCGGGTCATGCTGTCACCCATTCCAGATCCCTGCCTTTATCTAATTTAGTGATCTGTTGTTTGTGATCTCATTATTTTTAAAATCATTTTAATTTATTATTATTACTAGTAGTGGAGAGAGAGAGAGAGAGAGAGAGAGAGAGAGAGAGAGAGAGCATGCATGTGGAGGTCAAAGGAAAATTCTTGAAGCCAGTTCCCTCCTCCCAGAAATTAAATTCACACTGTCAAGTTTGCTTGCACAGAAAGCTCTTTTACCTACTGATTCATCTCACCAGCCCTTCTGGTTTATTTCTTAAAGACCACATTTTCAATAATCCACCCTTCTGAGACTTTCCCTATGCTCTAAAATTGCCAAAAATGATCATAAGCCATACTCAATTCTTTGTAAATTCAGATCACATCTTTTTATGAGTTTGCTATTACTAAAACCCCTAAAAATCCACATACTATGGCTTTCCCTTGTCTTCTACAAAAGGCACTGACTTGAATATTTATGTATACATATATACACATATATACATATATACATCTTTTTCTGCCCGTCTCTCTCTCTCTCTCTCTCTCTCTCTCTCTCTCTCTCTCTCTCTCTCTCCCAGTGTGTGTGTGTGTGTGTGTGTGTGTGTGTGTGTGTGTGTAAAAGTATTTCTGAGACCAGAGTCCTGGAACATGTAGAGGCCTCTGACCTTCCTTCAATTCAAGAGCAGGGCAGGCCTCCCTGGGAGGCATAACAGAAACTCCAGTATAGGAAGTTAGAGAGCATACAGGGTTCATATATCATTCAATATCACAATTTAATTTTATACTGAAAAATTATTGGTTTCCTATTACAAATTACAGGAACTGAAGCAGTTTTCAAGTTTACTAGCTAGAGCCAGGGATTTGGGGGGGTTTAAAACATGTTGCTCAAGTTAATAATACTCCATAAATCAGGATTCTTGGGTACAACCTGTATTAGCTATAAGTCCAGCTTATATTTTCTACCCGCTGTGCACAGGGTTTGCTGAAGCCCATGCACTGCACACATCACTCAGCTCCTCCTGAGGTACCTTTCCCCATTTACATTTCCGGAAACTTTGCCAATTCATCTTTATTCATTTGACACCTGAAAACTGAAGTATTGTCCACTCTAGTCTTCTTCTCCAACCACACCTACCCTGACGTGGTCACAATCTTCTCCATCACCAAAGGAGCTTCTGCGTGCCTCGGTGCTGCTTCCCAGTTTGGCCCCCAAACACGGGCTGGATATCAGCAGTTTGGCACCTCAGGAAGAGTGTCTCTGGCAATCTCCAAACCCAGAATGCTGAACACAGAGCCTCCCGTAACTGTACCACAACTGCTGTAAACACCTTTTCTATCTCAAGAAGGCCAGTGTTTCTCTGCCCACCCAACCCAACCTAAAGCCTTGGGTTTAGAGCAGAATCTGACTCATGTCTTATACCTAATTCTTTAACAGATAATACAGCACTGCTACCAAAACATGCTTATTACTTGACCACTTGCCACCATCTGCACTGCTGCTGTCCAGGTAGGAGTAGCCAGTAGCATCTCTCACATACTCGCTCCTTCAACGGGTCAGTCAGCACCAGACCCTCAGTCAGAGTGATCCCAAAAGCCAAAGTCAGGCTCATTGTCCCTTTTTGTTCTTTGGTGCTCAAAGATGACTCATTAAAGTTGAATCTAAGTTGCTATGGTGATCTATCTAATACTCAACATAGCCTGGCTCTCGGGCACACTTTTTAACTTCATCCCCTAATAACTTCTACTTAGTCCAGTCTGTTTCATTGACAGTGATGGCCTTAATAATGTCACCTTGTGGTCTTTTCATTCACTGTTCCTCACCCTGCATGGACTCTTCTCAGACGGCCACATAATGAGCATGATCACTCAGTTTTAGTCTTCTTTTTTTTTTTTTCATTTTTATTGGTTACTTTTTTATTTACATTTCAAATATTATTCCCTTCCCATTTTACCCTCCACAAACTCCCTATCCCCTCTACCCACTCCCCTGCCTCTATGAGGGTGCTCCCCCACCCACCCACCCACTCTTGCCTCAGTGCCCTGACTTTCCCCTACCCTGGGTCATGTGAGCCTCCACAGCACCAAGGGACTCCCCTCCCAGTGATGCCCAATAAGGCCATCCTCTGCTACATATCCAGCTGGAGCCATTTTACTATAGAGCGATAATATTTTTCAAGCTTCACATCGTTCATTTAATAATGTTGCTCTGTGAAAGATTTCCTGGTGGCAAACCACACATATGTACTCACAGCTGAAAGAAAGCTTTATCACACTAATATAATAATGTCACCAATGGCCTACTTTTTGATTCAATAAGTCTCTGTGGGTCTCACAGACAGCAGCATACCTGTGATATTACTTACAAAGATTAAGGATGTGTCAACAGCAGTTGAACCACCAGTATGCCCACCCCAACATGGAGGATGATTCCATGAATTTTCAGCACATGACCGCTGTGGCAGTCCATGCATTCTCTTTTCCATGGAGAAATCAGTGAAAATCTCCTTCCCCACCACCTTTTACACCGTATACTTCTGTCCAGGAACCTGAAACTGTTTCAGTTTTTAGACATGTTTACTTTACTAGTCTCAAGTGCTCCTGGCTCCTTCCAGAAGGAAATATTCTAATTCAGAGGAAACTGGCATTCGACAAGTGCAAAACACATCAAAGTCTTTAGAATTAAGTTGCTAGCTATCAAATATTTAGTAGTCTGCCTTTCTTATATTGTATATTATTAGATAGTTTTATTCAAATACTATAAAAAGGTAACCTAAGCAAATATAAGGAGTAGTTCAAAATAATCAACAATTTCTTGAGATTATTCTAGCCAAGATATTACAGAATTTGATTAGCATTTTTATTAATGAAATAAGTAAAAAAATAAGGTTGTTACTAATGAAAATAAGATTACCAAATTCTTATTTCCTAAACCTAAATTATATTTTCCTTTATTTATACAAACAAGTAAAGTTAGAAACAGTCCTCTACATGTAAAAGTTCTTGGATAAATTTTTATAATAATTTATTTATTTACTTTTACACTCCAGATTTTGTTCCCCTCTCAACCCACCCCCCAACTGTTCTGCATCCCATACCTCCCCCCACACACCCCAGTCTCCACACAAGGATGTCCCCAACCCCACCCACCCCAACCTGTTTCCTGGTGTCCCAGTCTCTTGGGGTTACATCTTCTCTGACTGAACTCAGACCCAGTCTCTGCTGTATGAAGGACTCATCTCTGGTGTGCCTGTTGTGATTCAGTGTCTGAGAGATCTTCCAGGTTAATTCCAGACACTTGTTGTCCTATGGGTTGGCTTCATAGTCAGGTTCCAAGACATTATGGGAGTTGGTGGGAATGAAGATTGATTACAGCCACTATGGGAGTTATTGTGGAGGTTCTTCAAAAATCCTGAAATCACCTGGTGTGGTGTTGCACCCCTTTAATTCCAGCACTTGGGAGGCAAAGGCAGGAAGATCATTAGGAGTTTGAGGCCAACCTGGTCTTTAAAATAGTTCCAGGACATCCAGGGCTATTACACAGAGAAACTCTGTCTTGAAAAGCCAAAAACCAAACCAAACCCAAAAAACAGGCTACCTGAACCTAATCACGCTATACCACTTGGATTTATACTCAAAGAATTCTATATCTTACAACAGACATTTGTTCCTTCACATTCATTGCTGGTCTCTTCACAATACCAGGATATAGGAACAGACTATAAGCATATCAACTGAGGAGTAGGTAATAAAAATGTGTTATATTTACACAATAAAATATTATGCAGTTGCTATAGAAAATTAAAATTGTGAAATTCATAGGTAAATGGATGGAACTGTAATCATACTGAGTGAGTTACCCTGAAAGACAAGTGTTGCATGTTTTCTCTCATGTGTAGATGCTAGCTTTTAAACTTTACAGAAATGTGTTGCATTTGGAATTTTAATAGGTGTCAGGGAACCTATAACAGACCATAGGGGAAAAGAGATATTTTAAAGAACATGAGAAAGAATACAGTGATATAAAAGGGACAAAAAGGATAATGGAAAGGGGAGAATTAATAAAGTCAGAAATGGGAGGGCAAAGTAGAAGAAAGAATATGGAAATAATCAACTAACACTAAAAACCTTTTGAAAAGCCATATGAAAATCTACTACTGCACAAGCTTTGTAAACTACAGACACATGCATATATGAAGTTATAATAGAGTTTCATATAAACAAGATGGGCAATGCCCCCCCATTTATAGTTTATGCCATACTTTATCAAATAAAAATCCCAGGAACAACTTCTTTTTGAGTTGTTGACCAGTGAGGTCTTACAGACCACACAAAACAAAATTTACCAGCTATTTCATTGGTCTTGGTTAGCATTCAAAACTTGATTGTAAAATCCTATTGTTGAAGGTACACCTAAGAGAGTCACAAATCATAAAAGAATGTAGGTACTTTCATTCCCATTGACTAGCCTTCATACAACCTACCAGAGTAGGAGGTGATCACCATTCTTACCAGCATGACTCCTGTGAGCTACAATAAGATCTAGGACAGAACAAGAAGATATAAGCAGTGAAATATGGCACAAATGTTATAGGAGTAACCAAGCACTTCCTGATTGGCTTAAAGGCCCACCTCGTGAGATGAAAACCATCCTTGGTACCAATATTAGGGCCAAGAACCTATAGCCAGTTAGGTCATAGGTCACAGGCATGAACCTATTATTCAGCTAAATAGATACAAGTAGTAATACAATTCCAAATGACTCCTTGCTATATCCATGGAAAAGCACATCTCTCAGTTCCTTAATAGAGAAGCTTTCTCTCACTTAGGTGGCAATTAACACAGAGACCCACAACTGGTCAATGTGCACTGAACAAACCATGGAGCGCTTCATCCAAAACAGGATAGTTATGTCCTTCCCCTCAAAGCTTAGGGCTCATCATATAAGAAGGAGTAGAAAGATTCTAACTGTCAAGGGTGGCTACAGGGAAACAAAGAGCAGATACAGGTATGAACACAAATCTTTGTAAGCCCAAACCAGAGAAAGATCCCAGCATGAAGCAGGGGATATAGAGAGTCATATCCTTGATAAAGAAGCTGTTGGCATTTAACCATTTCTGGGAGAGGAAGAACATATTTTCTTTATGGGTGTGATGTTTGCTAGGTAGACAGCTACCAAAGACTGAAATTCACAGGTAAATGGAGAGAATTAGAAATACCCTGGTTAAGATAACCCAGACCCAGAAAGTCAAATGGTGTTTGTTTTCTCTCATATGTGAATGTTAGCTTTAAATCCTTAGATGTGTGTATTGTATCTGGAATTTCCATAGAGAACAGGATATAAATTATGAATAAATGAAGAAGAGTTTTCCCAGTCCTTAAGTCTGCTTGTCATTTTGACATTTCTACCGAAATCCAAAAATTGAAAATCTCTGAAAAGATTTTGGTAAGTGCAAAGGCCAGCCTAGCTAATAAGATATTCACAGACTACCTGTGTCCTACCAAGAGATAGAGCCCATATGTAAAACTGTAAATACTTAGGGTTTGTTTCCTCAAACCTTGCTGCAGTTACATATATTTTAAAGCAGTGGATACAGAATACCATATCCATTACTGAACAATTATAGTTATTACTGAATTACCTTACTAAACTCAAATATTCTGAATTTGGGACCTCTCTGATATTTTCAATAAAGAAAAAGAACTATGTGTTGTTTCCCTAGTCATAGGAAAAGAAAAAGAACAATAGAAAGAGAATGGAAGAGAAGAAAGGAAGGAATGAGAGATAGGGTGAGGGAGTAAAGGGAAAGCAAGCAGTGGGGGAAAGAAAGGGAGAGGAGAGAAGTGTGAGTGTGAGGCAGAGAAGACAGGTGGCTCAGGTGCCTTCCCGGTGCCAATTCCAACCCCCCATAGCCAACCTTCTTGTCCCAGCCTCCCTCCCCCGCCATTGCCTTTATGCAGATGACACCTGCCTTGCTCTCTGATGGCAGCCCAGCCTCTCCTCGCTGTCTGAAACACTAAACTTTTGTCCACCTGATCAGATTTCTTTAAAGGACTCTGAGCAACCCCCTCTTGGAAACTGGTTCCAGGAACAGGCTCTGCTAAACTCTTTATCACTCTTATCTCAGAATTAAGAACCTGGAGGAAGAGAGCAAGGAGGGGGGATGAAGGAGAAGGAATTTTGAGAATTTGCCAAATAGTGAAACTTTTCACACTCTTCCAGCCTCTCCACAGAGAGCGCTTTAAATCAAAACTCTCCGAAGCTCTTTTGATATCTATTTTCCCTCTGTGCTTAGACCCACCACTATACAGAAATTCACATTCTGCTGTGGGGCCTTGGAATTAATTGAAAGCAAATAGTTTCTTAAAATGTTTCAGTCCACAAACCAAGATTGTTTTTCAAGCTTTTATTACACTTATTCTGTTTCCAACATGTTCTTGTTCTGGGCCCATGTGTAAATGACTGTGGACGTATTAAATTAGAAACACGTTTTTATTGTTATCTCTATCTCTCCAACTTTCAGTCTTCCCTAAAACATCTTGTGACCTCTGCGTTACCAGAACTCCGTCACACATGTTTTCTGTCCTTCCTTCTTAATCAACTGTGGTTATAGAACAGCAATTAACGCTCAGTACTTACTCAAAAAGTTAGAGATGCAAATATTTGGGTCAGATGTCTCAACACCTTTGTAGTAATTGGATTTGAGGCCAAAAATAAATTACCTAATAGGTTAAAATGAAGTAATGTTGATATAATGACTTGAGCAGGAACTTGAATAAGACAAGAGCTTCACCCCCACCACCCCACTCTACTGTGAACACATAGGAACATCTTGCAAGAAAGGAGAAAATCTGCATGCTTCTCCATGTGATGAGGACCCTTCAGGAAGGTTGTGGCACCTGCTTCCCTTTGAAAATGATTATGGTCAACAATATTATTGGACCTTAGTGTATAGAGGTGGGATGCATAGGTTTGCAGCACAGAAAAAGCATCCCTGTTCTTCAGGTATCTGCCTTCCTCTTCAGGATTCAGTTTAAATCTAGAGGCAATCATTTTTGCTATGAGATGTCTTCGTCGGACTGTCTTTTGCTGTGACAAATATTTGAGGAAAAGAATATAAACAGAGAAATAGAAGTATTTTTGGTGTGTTCATTCAGAGCTTTTAGGTCTGCTGCTGTGGGGAGGGCGTGGGAGAGCATCACACAGTGGAGTCCAGGGAGCGAGCAGTGAGAGAGGATGCCTGCAACCAGCTGGCTTCTCCTTTATTCTATTCTTGTTTCCTTCTAAACCCATTCTATTCCTTAGACACCGTGCCTATGGAGTAGTGCCAGCCACGTTGGCCATGAGTCTTAGTATCTTCACAGACATTCACAGAGGTGTCATTTACTAATTTCCTATGTATCTCTAAGTCCAATCAAGGACACGCAAGATTAGCTATCATGAATATGGGAAGCAAAACAAAGTGGTGTGTGTGTGTGTGTGTGTGTGTGTGTGTGTGTGTGTGTGTGTGTGTGTACAGGGACAGGAAAGAAATTGAGTTTCATGGTTATGATGTATGCTCTTCTCCTTTTTGGAGAATTTATGTAACAAGCAGCATGCCAAGACTCTAAGAAGCCATGCAACTGAAGAAACTTATCTCAACCACACAAAGTGCAATTTCCTCAGCTTACCCAGTCACAAACCTTTTTGCAGATCTACTAAGAGCTTTCAGGAAAGGAGTATTATAGAACAATATCTGAAAACATTGTTAGCCAGTTTTCTGGTAGAATATTGATCTGGTTTCATTCTCTAATTGTAGTATCATAGGAGAAGGCATATTACTGAGTTCTTGTATTGGGTGAAGTTTGGGAGAGGTTGGGGTTCTTCCTACAGGAAGGCCACTCACCCCTTCAGCACTCTTCAGCCATGTTTGGTGTCAACCGGTACTGTCCTGACCCAAGGCAAATTTCTTCTCAAACTGAAAGCAGTGTGACTACAGCTGCTGCAGACGACCCCGCAACTGGGTGCTGTCTGTTGCAACGCTCTTTCCCTGCTTGCTGCTTATCCTCTGTGTGCTTTACTTTCCTTCTCTGTAACATGGAGGTGAGGAGTCAGTTGTCTGGTGTATCAGACAGCTGTTGAGAATGAAATGCCATTACTATAAAGCTTGGAAGGTTGACGGCACACCCCTTGATGAGTACGAGGACAGAAGAGTCAACCATACATCTGTGTGTTTGAAGTCCTGGGCAGCCAGAGAGCTCTTCAGTGTGCTGAAAGACCAATGTTGCAGAAGAGAAAAGAATTGTGCTTTAGGGACATTAGGCCAGCACCAAATACTACAGAGCCTGATCCTCTGTGTGCTGGCGCTGTGGAGGGTCCTCCTTTGGTTCTTACAGATCCAAGGCAGATCCATCTGTTTTGGAAAAAGAAAGTCTCTGTAAATATGAAAAAAAATTGTATATGTGTATAAAAAAGTTACACCACACCTTCAAACATTTATAAGATAACAAATTTATAAGATAACAATAGATATTGTTATCTATTCATAATATCTATTGTTATCTTATAAATTATACTGTGGCCAGTGGGGATGGAGGACGCCAAGGAAACAAAACCACACAGAAGGACCAACATACAAATGAACTCACAGAGAATGTGGCAGCATGCACAAGGACCAGCAAGGGTCCGGGCCAAATGGAGTACCAGAGCTGAGAGGGAAGTGGACACAAAGCTCATCCCTAACTCATAATCGTTCTCCAATTGATAACTACTCACAAATGAAAAATTAGTTTTCTACAACAAAGTATTCCTGGGTATAAGTACCACTCTTAAGGCCAGGCTCCATGCCCAGAAGCAGAGGGCTAACAACAAACAAACTCAGTGGCATTTTGGGAGGGTCTTGGTCTCATAATGCCTTATCAGGGTTGTCGGGTTGTTTTTAAGCCTTATGGATCCTTTGCATATATACTATGCTTTCAGTTTTGTGTTTTTATGGGATTTCTGTGTGGGTAAATACGACTTCTGTGTCTAAATGTTTCTTGAGCTTTTTCTTTGGCTCTTTTTCTTCTGTTTATTTGCTTTGTCCTATTATGGTTTGTCTTTATTTTAGCTGGTGGTGGCAGTGGTGGTGGTGCTGGTGGTGGTGGTAGCATAGATCCCTGTTTGTATCCTAATGAGAGACAGAAATAAAGGGTATGGATTTGGATGTATGAGGAAGTGGGAAGGACCTGGGAGGTGTTGAGGGAGTAAAACCATAATCAAAAATGTATTTTTAAAAAAGTTTATTTTAAATTAAATAATCAATATATAATGCATCTAGACAATCAATTAAAATAATATATTTATTCAGTAAAAATACAAAATAAAAAGTCACTTCAATGATTATTTTGAAAAACTGGACATATTCCTATACCCCCTTCTGTCCTGGTGGTTGCTAGACATTTGGGTCCCCTAGCTACAGTGTATGCTGATGTCCAGCTAGTCTCTCTACCAAGGCAATAACCACTTACTCCCTTGCTTGAGTGAGAGATCATTCCGTCCCTCCTGGGTCTGTATGTTTGCCATCTGCTCTGGATGTTGCAGTCTTAGATCTTGTAAAATGCTGTCTTTGGTTGCAGTCTCCACAATTTACAGAGAAGACACACATAGCCCATACATTATTTGTCAGGGTATTTCATCATAGCAAACAGACAGAAAACAAAGTTATCCAAGAATAAAAACTTTTTTCTTTTAGAATATTTGCATTTATCTTTGAGAAGTTCATACATGTATACAATATATAATCAATAATATTTCATCCAAATCTATCAGCCATATTACCTAAACTATACCTAATATTACCTCTCTCACCTTAATGTCCTCTTCTTTTTTAATAGCCTAATGAGTCCAGTTGGAATTGTCTGTATTTACAGAGGTATGCAGTCATCCACTGGAGCACAGGTAACCTAACAATGGTCATTCACATCCCTGGGGAAGTGGAGAAGACTCCCTCTCTCCCAGAAGCTATCAACTTTCAATAGATCCTCAGAGGTGGAATATAATAAGCCTCTTTCTCACCCATGCAGTAATATTGATTGTCTTGCTCTTGTTCAGACCTTATGCAGATAACTGTGAGTGGTTCAAATTCCTTCAAACTACAGCTATGTCATGTCAAGAAGATAACATTATAAAGAACTCCTTCCCAAGTTCCAGCTTTTAACATTCTTTCCACCCTCTCTTCCACAGTAGTGCCTGAACTCAGTGTGGGAGAGATATAAATGTCCCATTTAGAACTGACCATGCTGACAGGAGCCTGATAAAGCTGTCTCCTCAGAGGCTCTGCCAGAACATGACAAATGTAGAGGTGAATGTTCGCAGCCAACCATTGAACTGAGAACAGGGTCCCCATTGGGGGAGTTAGAGAAAGGATTAAAGGAGCTGAAGGGGTTTGCAATCCCATAAGAGCAACAATACCAACCAACCAGAGCTCACAAGGACTAAACCACCATCCAAAGAGTACACATGGACAGACCCATGGCTCCAGCTGCATATGTAGCAGAGAATGGCCTTGTTGGGCACTAATAGGAGGGGTAGCCCTTGGTCCTACCAAGGCTAGACTCCCCAGTGTAGGAGAATGTTAGGGCAGGGAGTCGGGAAGGGTTGGATGGGTAGGGGGAACCCTCATAGAAGAAGGGGGAGGGGAAAAGGATGGGGGGCTATGGATGGGAAGCCAGGAAAGGAGATAACATTTGAAATGTAAATAAAAAATTATCCAGTAGAACTGACCATGCAATTGCCATTTATTTTCAGCACTCTGGCCAGTTACAAGACTATATTGAATACTGCCTACTGCAAAAAGCTTCTTTGGCCAAGACTGAGAACTAATCTCAGCATGAATATATGAGTATAACATAAATATTTATGATGTAGGCTGACAGCATGTTCACTTAGCTAAACAAAAATAGTAAGTTCTCTCTCTAAGCCCTCCCCACTCATGGGCTTTCAATCAAGTTTACAATACCAGATGTGGTTTTTTCAATGAAGCAAGAGCAACTTCAAAGGGAAAACTTTGTCCCCATAACGGCCATGCCACTATTACATCAGCAGATACATCTTGCTTACAGCATACAGGACTTACAGCTGGGTTCATAAATGACTTTTTATCCTCAGTGCTAGGATCTTCTGGTACCATAAAATTTGGTTAAGAAAGGTCACATGAGCAAAGTTCATTTGAGCTCAAGTTGTATACAGTCATAAGGGCAAAGTCATGTGAGTTTATACTCACATCGTCACAAATGCAAGGTCACATTAGTTCAAGCCATGTACAGTTATGATAACAACCTGTGCTTGAAAACATATTAAATAATAATAGTATATTATGGGTAATTTGAAGCAAACCGATTCCTATTTACCTGAGAGGGGTATGAAAGGGCATTCCAAGAACAAATCCATGTTACAGAGGAACAGAGATGTCCAAGTCTTGCTTACTTGAAGTTTCCTCACAAACTCTCAGAAATTTCACACAGATTCATTCGTGAACTGTGGGCAGATATCTCCCTCCTTTTTTTTCTTCAATTGCAGCATGTCCAGAGTGGTTTTGATTTGAAATGTCGTAGATAAATCTAATTGTCATTTGATGCTCAAGTATCCTATAAGTAAACAAAATATCAACACAACAAATAACATCAGACTAGTGAAAGCATTGCATGTGACACTCTGCCCCTAGGGGAGAGGTTCCACTCCTATTGCTTCAGCTGTACCCTTGTAAGAAGAGCCTGCTGAGCAATGTAAAAATGTATCAAGAAATTCTTCCTGTAATTGTTTTACATCAAGACTTAAATGCCCTCACAAATCTTGTAAATGGTTTTTAGTCCTGTGTGTTATTATAAACGTGCCATAGAAACAATTGATTATAATTACACCCTTGACTATTATCCAAGGAATAACTAGAACCAAATCTTCCACGAGCACTCCAAATAATTAATATATGATCATTATGTTGAGTGATTTTTCTGTCTTTACTTTGGCATCTGGACCAAAGAGTGGGAATAGACTGATAATCTTCACAAGAAATAATATCATAAACAGGATCTAAACTATGTTCAAAACTATTAGTTACATTATTGTACTGATCAAGAAAGTTGACGAAACACCTTAAAAGAAATCTGTATGATTAGTAGTTCTGAAGTCAGGTAAAACATAAATCTATATTAGCCTAATGGGAATAAGAATCTAATGATGTCCTATGAAAATAAGAAGTTATTCAAATCCAAAGAAAAATTAAATGAAATCCCTTCTTCAGATGAATAAATGAGTTTATTATGGTCCCAAAGTCTACTCATAAACACAGAGTCATTAGTTAAAGACGTTAATCTGATTCTGGATATTTAGCTAGCAAGGATTTTTGGCTGTGTCTTCACCCAATTAACAGTTTCTTTTTTGGACAGAAAGCACTTTGATATCCTGAGATTTTTTTTTCTCAGTTGTTTCAACAGTCTGTCTTAAAAGAGACGTCAGTCATAAAAAATAAACAGGGCAAATACCAACCAATATAATTCAATTGTAATGAATTGAGCCAACGATTCAAAGATGAAAGTGTATATTACTCTAATAATCCAGCTGAAGAAATTAGCTGAACAGTTAACACATTAATAAATTAACAAGAACTGAGATATCAACATGAGTGAATATAAGAAGAATAAAGATCACTGTCAATAATTTTAATACGTGTGCATATGTGAATAGACATAAATCTCAGCAACCAGAAGTAATAATCAGAACAATTATCATGAAATGGAACTGCTGCTAGAAGAAATAGAAATATGAGGAAGACATGGTGTTACAATGGAGCAGAGGAAGCTTTCAGGGAAACTAGCATCAGATTAAGGAAATTCTACTTACATAAAAATAAAAGTTCCTATGGAAAAAAATCAATAAACTCAAAGATAAAATAATGTTATTAAGATTCTAATTAGTGCTCTGGAGGAGCAAAGGTAAGAAATACTCCAAAGTACTGATGAAAAAGATAAGAGAAATTAAAGGAGGCAGAGGGAAAATACAGACTAGAGAAATTAATAGGAGAATTAATATAAAAATGACATGCATTCCTAAATTAGGTAAAGGACAAGACTGGGAAATCATGTAAAACATAATACAAAATAAAGAAAAATATAAGTTATCAGATCATACGAGTTTATGGTCAGTTTCTTAAAAAGAAAGTCATACAAGCAACTACCTGATGTAATAAGAAAGATTTGACTTGCTGGGAGTGATGACGTGGCCCTTTGATCTCAGCACTACAAAGACAGAAGCAGGTGGATCTCTGAGTTGTAGGCCAACCTGGTCTGTATAATGAGCTCCAGGCCAACCAAGGCTACATAATAAAACCCTGTCTCAAAAAGAGAGAGAGGATGAATTCAAGAAAGAAGCAGAGAGAGAGAGAGAGAAACAGAGATTTGGCATCTTGACAACCTAAGCATCTAGGAAAAGAGATATCATCCATAGCCACCTGAATGGAAGGACTGGGAACCAAAATTCTATACCAAGCCAGGATACTATTCCTTTGTTAAATGAATGAAAAGTACTATAGCATGATCAATGATGAAACGTGTATATTACTCTAATAACCTAGCTGAAGAAAATAGTTGAAGAACAATTAACACATTAATAAATTAACAAGAACAGGGATATAAACATGAGAGAACATAAGAATAAAACTCACTGTCAATAATTTTTAATATGTGTGCATATGTGAGTCCATCCATAAATCTTTATGAAAATGTGTAGGTGATTTGTATGGTATATAATTTGTGATAAGTAAGGACTGTTGGTTGAAATGTAAGAGATATAAATTAAGAAAAAAAGGGCAAACTAAATATAGCAGGTAGACAAAGAAAATGTAGAAAAAGAGAAGCCAAAGACTACTGTCAAGAGGGTAAAAAAGAAGAAATTTGCAATAATTCACAAGGGGAAACTTAAATGTGTAGCCATAGAGGTCATACCTCTCCCAGCAAGAGCAAGCAACCATGTAGTTAAAGAGCCTGTAGGCTTCCAGGTAATAAAAAGAAGTGATTTCTCTAAATACTAATGAGAGATATGAGAGATTAATAATTTAAAAGAGATTAAAAAAACAACTGGAAAGAGAATGACTAACAGCTTTTTAAAAAGTTTTAAATCAATGATCTAACTCTATTCCAGAACAAACACAAGTAGAAAAGTGGGAGAAATATTTTAAAACAAACAAAATCATGAAATACCAAGAAATAAGAAGTGTTAAAGGACTAGGTGAATAAAACTAAAAACATTATACAAAACAAATATTACAACTCTATTGAATGGAAAATCTATTCCAATTTCCCCAAAATCAAAAGGCAGATTATGAGTAACAGTATATTCTCATACATTGCCAGTGGAAAGAAGAGGTTTTCTAGTATTTTTAGAAAGCAATATTATAACATTAATTAAAGTATTAATTATTCATATTTTAGCATTATTTATTTTATTTTACTTGGTAACTCCAGTCCTGGAACATAAAGGCATCTATACATACATATATGTATATAGAGAGCTCTATATATGTATGTATAGAGCTGGAGAGATGGCTCAGTGGCTATGAGCACTGACTGCTCTTCCTATATATATATATATTAGCCTTAAATATATATGTACAAGGATAAGTACTGTGGTATTCTTTTTACACATTTTTAAAGATAGCTACAACAAGGAAACGTGGATAGAATGATGCCATCTTGGTATCTCACTGCATGGCCGCATGGCCCTTACCAGTTGCCATCCCTAGTGCCTCTTCCCAGTCTTATATAGCGATTATATATGAGATTGGATTATGATCTCAGCCTACTGGCCTCATGCTACTCTAAGTACCTTTGCAAAGACCCTATTTCCTCTTCTTTGGAAATGATTTGCAACTTATAACTGGGAGACAAGGATATAATTTAATTCATAACAATGAATTCCTGGAGGAGAGGAGACAAGAAATGAAAGACAAAGAGAAAAAAATAGAAGAAAGGAGGGGAGAGAGAGAAGAGGAGGGGAGAAGGGAGAGGAGAAGAGAGGGCAGGAGACATAGGGGAGGGAGGAAAGAGGAGGAGGGGAAGGAAGTAGAGTAGAGCACGGTAGAATGGAGTGGAATGGGGAGGGAATGGGGAGGGGAGGGGCAAGGAGAGGAAAGAGGAGGAGAAGAGAGGAGTGGAGCAAGGAGGGACAAAGAAGGGGAGGGGAGCTTGAGGGGAGTGGAGAGGAGAAGAGGGGAGGGAAAAATAAGGGAGAAAAAGAGAGGAGGGGAAAGGGGAGGGAAGGGAAAACACACTTTTAAACAGATGTGCAATATAAACATACATATATAAAGCACTACTCAGCTATTAAAAACAAGGACTTCATGACATTCTTAGGCAAGTGGATAGAACTAGAAAATATCATCCTGAATGAGGTAACGTGTTGTTGTAAAAATATAAAAAATAAAAAGAAGTAATGGTGTCTTTTATCCCGCTTGGTCCAGCACCTCAGTGACCCAAGATATCTGCTAGATATCTTGGTGGAAACACATCCCAATTCCTCTGTGGCCCAGTGTCTCTTGCCACAGCACACTTTCCTACACTCAAACAGTCACATAAAAGAACACACAACACAATAATCTTAGATCCAACTGATAAGATATAATTGCCCACTTAAACACACAAAGCCCAGTACCATCCATCCCTTAGGAACATTGATAACAACCTGTAAATACACAGAGCAGAATCTTAACGTCACCTGCCATATTGTCCTGCCATGGCTTCTCTCCCTCCCCTCCTGTCTCCTCCTTTCTCTTCCAGTCTCCTCCTCTTCCTTCAAACTTCTCTCCTGCCCATCCTTCCTTCTCATCCAATGACAAGCCTCCTTCTATCTTGTGCCTGCCTCACCTGTGACATCATCCTACATTTCACCCTTTTTGTCTAATTAAAAAAAAAACTTTTCTCTCAAATATAAGCTGAGCACAATTAATATCATTTTGTAGTTAACAGCATAAAATATAACTAACACCTAGTCCAACACTTCACCAGTTAAACAGAACATTTAGTTATCCATTCCAGCTTAAGAAAGGCTTAAAATCTATATTATATCTTGGCTAGCTTGTATACTATCTGATAACTATCCAATAAAATATGTATTTTCAGAGTTAAACAGCCTGATAGGCTATGAGACTATAATCAGTCTTCAACCCCATCAGAAATCTGAGAATGACCAAATATCTATACACATAGGAAGCCTAACATGGCTTCCAGAACTGAGAAGTTGTAAAGACAAATCTCCACTAGCACAGTCCTCTGTTAGCAACATATGAGTGCAAGTCTTCAGCCTTCTGGCCCAAAATCAACTGACAGACTCTAGAAATGCAGATTTTGAAGGGCTGATCACCTTGTCTTGGCAGGGTTTATCAGTCAACTATTCTGCATAATTTGTCCTTTTCTGGACAGTATTAGTCTGCAGATGAAACAGGCAGTTTTATATAGTGGCTGCCTAGCCACAAAGTATTGCCTCACCTGGAAGTAGAGATGTTCACATTCTTCGTTAAATCTGCCAAAGGGGAAATGTTAGGAGCTGATATGTCTCAACAAAAGATAAATAACTTTAAATCTCAAATTTTGTGGATATCTGACGTTTTTGAAAACCATCTATCTGTATAAGGTAATCTGAACTGTTGTCTCCATATCCTAAATTTTATCTTGAAATTACTCTCACAAAGTCAGCAATATATTTGCTATTTGAACCTTAACTCACAGGTGCAATCAACTCAGAAGTTTGTAATGACAACAATAGAAGGACTGGCTCTAAACCTTGTACTTTTAAACTCTTTTAACAAATACATTCTTTATCAAAGCAAAGATATGATTTTAGTTTAGTTACCAAATGAGATTATGACTGTACAATTCGATCTAACTAATTCCTCCCTGTTAAATTACACCGAATTTTAAATTCCTCATAAAAACAACTTTAGAACAAGCACTTTCAGCCCCCCAAAGTCCAGGGAATTGGGGCGATGACTCCTCTATAACTTCTTCAAGCTGTACATGGATGTTGAGATATCCTTGGGGGTAGGGGGTAGGAAGAATGAAGCAAATGCTGTAGCCGATGTGTCCTGACTGGACCCAGCTGAGAGTCCTTGAGACCAGGATTCCAAGTAGGCACACTCTGTAAAATACAACTCTCAAGACAAAAGTTTAGAATCAAGATATCTTTTTGTTTGGTTCTCCTGAATAAATTTTTCAGGCAGTCCACCTCTATCAAATCTGATTAGTATGACTCTGTGAGGTTTCCAGAGCCTAATCATACCTTTTAAAAACATAAAGACAAAATCTTTCTCCCCAAATACTGTGTTCCTTAGTCTGTAACCAGAAAAGCTTGTATCTTGCACTCTCTCCCAGAGTAATAATATAACCATAAAACTCAAAGTCACACCCATTATGAAGATTAAACAATTTTTTAAAAAAGAAATGAGCTAAACAATGAGCCTGATAGGCTTTTGTACTCTGTGATAGCAGGAAATGAACCCAAAATTCCCATGGAGCCCACGTTAAGAGACTTTGAGCTTCCTGTTGTGGTAAATATCAAAAGTAACCACAAACCCTCGCTAGCCAGCACCAACGAGCCATATGGCCTTTAGCGGGGTAATTCATAAGACAAACCAAATACTTCCTATCAATTCCAGTATCAATAAGCAACATATCAGACCAGGACTTTAGCTCAAAATATCTCAATCTGTCAAGCTCTCTACCCGGAGCCACAGATTTTTATTTAATCTCAATAACTTCTATAATATATGTCTGCATTCACTCTCCCTGGTATTACAGACATTCATCTCAACTCTCTACTTGGAGTTAGTGACCAATTTTTCCCTAAGTTCCAAACCATAGATGAAAATCCCCATGTGATTCAGGTAATCTCTTTACTCTCCTTAAAACAAACTTAAACACCTTCTATCAATTCTAAAACCAATAAGCAACTTAAAACTCAGGACTTTAGCCCAAAATATATCCATCTGTTAAGCTCTCTACCCGGAGCCACAGATTTTTCTTTAACCTTAATAACTTCTATAATATATGTCTGCATTCACTCTCGCTGGTGTTACAGACATTTATCACAACTCTCTACTTGGAGGTAGTGACTAATTTCCCTATCTAAGTTCTGAACCGTGGATGAAAATCCCCACCTGATTCAGGTAATCTCTTTACTCTCTTCTTTCTGAAAACAAACTTAATCACCTTTTAATAATACCTGTAATTAAGAAGTAGCTTGTCTAACTAGGATTTCAACCCAAAATTCCCATGGAGCCCACATTAAAAAGAATATGAGTATCCTGAAACACTTTCTAAACAACTTTCTTTTAAAAGCAGCTTTTAATCTCTAACTCTCTGAGTTGCCATTACTTATCACACAGTAGGGGACCTACAGCCTGCCAGTCCAGGCTGCTTCCCCATTTCTTTGTTTGAATTCCCACCCTAGAGATATCACATGATTTAACATGGCGACGGCCTCCTCTTAGAAAATAAAAACTTTCTCTCAACTCTTAGGATTACTAGAGGATTCTTGCCCATCACATTGGTTCGCCATCTATTAAAAGACAAGCATACCTTTTTTATTTTTATATTTTTACAACAACAGAAACCCAGTCACAAAAGAACACAAGTGGTATGTACTCACTGATAAGTGGATATTAGCCCAAAATCTTGGAATACCTAAGAAATAGACCATATGAAGCTCAAGAAGAAGGAAGACTAAAGTGTGGATGCTTCAGTTCTTCTTAGAAGGGAAACAAAATATTGGAGAAAATACAGGGACAAAGGAAAGGCCATCCTGAGACTGCCCCACCTGGGATCCAACCCATATGCAGCCACCAAACCATCAGACTGAGCATGGGGATCCCAATGGAGGCGTTAGAGAGAGGACTGAAGGAGCTGATGCGGTTTGCAACCACATAGGAAGAACAACAATATCAACCAGTCAGACCCCCCAGAGTTCCCCAGAAACTAAACCACCAACCAAAGAATACTCATAGAGGGACCTATGGCTCCAGCTGCATATGTAACAGAGGGTGGCATCAACAGGAGGAGAAGCCCCTGGACCTGTAAAGGTTCATTTCCCCTATGTAGGGGAATGCCAGGGTAACGAGGTGGGAGTGGGTGGGGGGAGGGGCATCATTCTCATAGAGATAGGAGAAGGGGGCATGGGAGAGTGTGGAACTGGGGAAGGGGGTAACATTTGAAATGTAAATACACAAAAAAAAAAAAATAATAACATTACAATAGGCAAAGTGACTTGACCTTACTCCAAGTTTTCTCTTGCACCATATCATAATGCTCATGAAGACCTGATGGCTTTGGAAGATGTGAATCCATACCTACCATCATGGCATTACGTGAGCCCATATTCAGACTGTCAATGATGAACGAAATGCCAATAAATTCACTCAAATCAGGTCCTGGCACTCTATCCCACCCCTACTTTTTCCTGTATGTTTTCTTTGTTTTAGAAACCAAGTGCTTCTCTAACTTTGATTGGATGAAGTAAAAACAAGTAGGCTGGAGAGATGACTAAGCAGATAAAGCTTTTGCCACTGAGATGACAGCCTGAGTTCAGTCCCCAGAGTGTACATAGTGGAAGAAGAGAATTGATTTCTGCAAGTTATTCTCTGACCTCCACTGTGGGGTGTGTGTGTGTGTGTGTGTGTGTGTGTGTGTGTGTGTGTGTCCGTGTGTGTAGGAAATGAAAAATTAAAAGTAGCTACATGGTGGAACTATTTTAAGTCCATATTTACAGATGGAAACAAAAACTTTTTAAAAATTATAACATGAAACCAAATAGAAAAGTGAACTGAGTCATGTCAAAAGGAAAACCTACAGACATATTTTAGGCCTTGGCCATTTAAGTGAACTGAATTGTGTCTAGCTTCCCAAATTTGACATGATTTTCTTAAATTGCCTTCTCTACCCTCTAGACTCCAGTATAGCAAAGTCAGAGTGGATAGAAACATGAGCTCATTGAGTCAAGAAAACTTCCTGTGATTCAATTTTTGGTCAGTAACATGAGAGAATTTTCACAGAGAAAAGAAGCAACACCATAATACCCAACTAAAGAGACTAATTACAAATGGGAAAAAAATGTAGTTAATACACTGAAAGTCTAACTGTGGAGAAGAGAAACACCATAGTATTGTCCCTTTAGACAAACAAAGGCACAATTCACAGAAGGAAGAGGCAAGCAGCTCTTAACTTTTTGCTGTAAGAGAAATGCAAATTAAAGTTAGAGTGAAATATCATTTTTCTCACCTATCATATTGGCCAAAGTCCGAAGCTCTGACATCACGCTCAGCAGGCCAGACTGTGGGGAATAGACATGCTCATATTTTGACAATGAGAATGCAAGATGGTTGAACCCCTGTGAAGTGGAATTTGGCAATCTCAAGCAAAACGTCATATGTATTTACCCTTTGACCCCGCCATCACCCTTCTAAGACTGTTTTCCACAGAAACATTGGCAAAGAAACAAAAAGGCACATGGACCAGGCTGTTCGTTTCAACACTATCTGAAAGAGCAAAGTGCTGGAAACAACCCAGACGCCTATCAACAGATACCTGGTAGAATGAATTATAGTATGTCCACCCAAAGGGGTACTATGCAGCTGGAAAAAGAAATGTGGGACTCTTCTTGATTCTTTATTCAAACTCCCTAGTACCCTTAGTACCCATTTAACTTCTCCTGGTGTTCCGAGGCCAAATGAAATATCTGTTTTATTTATTAAAGGAATTTTGAAATTTTAATTTTGACATATGGATTTCTTTGTTAGTAGGGTAGACTGAAAAAGATGATATGGGAATCTTAATATTACAATTGAAAATATTTATTTACTTCTTTAAAAAACCAAAATATTAAAAGAATTTTTTTTAAATCAGAAGCAAGTCAGGGAATGTAATGTGCCTGACTCAGCTTTAACCACAGAGAGAACTGTTGTAGGCTACTTTACTGAAGAATCTTTGACTACATATTCCCAATAGGATATGCCTCAACTATTAAAAGTACTACCAATACCAACAACTGAGTTAGATAATAATGATGTAAGAATTGCTGTTGATTTTATTATTTGAGTACTGTCACCATGAGATAAAGCCATTGAGCAAGAACGTGGTGGTACTTAAGAATCATAATTCCCAGCATGGAAAGAGATACAGATATTAGAATAGCAAAGCTATACAAGAATCCAGAACTTGAATTAGAGGTATCAGCATGACTCATAAAAACAAAACCCTGAAAAAAAAACAAACAATCAAAAAACCCAGACCCTTCCTGACAGAGTTGTCTGCTAGAAGGGCTAAGAAACTCCAAAAATAGATCTCTGTTATATATGATTTTTGCTAAAAGCATTTACAAATCCTTGTAAAAAATGGTAACTTCAGATCTAAGGTAAGAATTAGAAAAAAGGAACCTGAAGGGACAGACCGGATAAACAGTTCTCTGCACCCAAATCCCATGGGAGGGAGAGCTAAACCTACAGAGAGGCAGACACGCCTGGGAAACCGGAAGAGACTGCACTCTGCACACATCTCTGACGCCAGAGGAAAACACCAAAGCCATCTGGAACCCTGGTGCACAGAGGCTCCCGGAAAGGGCAGTACAGATCTTCCTGGTTGCTGCCATCGCAGAGAGCTCATAGGCAGCACCCCACGAGCAAACTTGAGCCTCGGGATCACAGGTAAGACCAACTTTTCTGCTGCAAGAGACCTGCCTGGTGAACTCAGGAAACACAGAGGCAAATTTCCTCTAGGACCGGGCACTTCCTGTGTTTACCGGGAGTCCCAAACCCACGGATCCCGGCCCGCAGCAGCTCTCTGCTCCCAGACCCCGTGGGAGAGAGACCTCACCGCCTGGTCAGGTGGGCACTCCTGAGGCTGCAGAGCGGAAGAGACCACCAACACTGCCCACCCCTGCCCACATCCCTGGCCCAAGAGGAAACTGTATACGGCCTCTGGGTTCCAGGGGGGGGGGCCCAGGAGCAGCAGGACCCCTGCGCTTGAGACACCGCCGGAGCCTGAAGGGACAGACCGGAGAAACAGTTCTCTACACCCAAATCCCGTGGGAGGGAGAGCTAAACCTACAGAGAGGCAGACACGCCTGGGAAACTAGAAGAGACTGCACTCTGCACACATCTCTGACGCCAGAGGAAAACACCAAACGCCATCTGGAACCTTGGTGCACGGAGGCTCCCGGAAACGGCGGCACAGATCTTCCTGGTTGCTGCCGCCGCTGAGAGCTCATAGGCAGCACCCCACGAGCAAACTTGAGCCTCGGGACCACAGGTAAGACCAACTTTTCTGGTGCAAGTGACCTGCCTGGTGAACACCAGACACAGGCCCACAGGAACAACTGAAGGCCTGTAGATAGGAAAAACTACAGGCCCGAAAGCAGAACACTCTGTGCCCATAACTAGCTGAAAGACAACAGGAAAACAGGTCTACAGCACTCCTGACACACAGGCTTATAGGACAGTCTAGCCACTGTCAGAAATAGCAGAACAAAGTAACATTAGAGATAATCTGATGGCGAGAAGCAAGCGCAGGAACCCAAGCAACAGAAACCAAGACTACATGGCATCATCAGAGCCCAATTCTCCCACCAAAGCAAACACGGAATATCCAAACACACCAGAAAAGCAAGATCTAGATTCAAAATCATATTTGATCATGATGCTGGAGGACTTCAAGAAAGACATGAAGAACTCCCTTAGAGAAATGCAGGAAAACATAAATAAACAAGTAGAAGCCCATAAAGAGGAGTCACAAAAATCCCTGAAAGAATTCCAGGAAAACACAATCAAACAGTTGAAGGAATTAAAAATGGAAATAGAAGCAATCAAGAGAGAACACATGGAAACAACCCTGGATATAGAAAACCAAAAGAAGAGACAAGGAGCTGTAGATACGAGCTTCACCAACAGAATACAAGAGATGGAAGAGAGAATCTCAGGAGCAGAAGATTCCATAGAAATCATTGACTCAACTGTCAAAGATAATGTAAAGCGGAAAAGGCTACTGGTCCAAAACATACAGGAAATCCAGGACTCAATGAGAAGATCAAACCTAAGGATAATAGGTATAGAAGAGAGTGAAGACTCCCAGCTCAAAGGACCAGTAAATATCTTCAACAAAATCATAGAAGAAAACTTCCCTAACCTAAAAAAAGAGATACCCATAGGCATACAAGAAGCCTACAGAACTCCAAATAGATTGGACCAGAAAAGAAACACCTCCGTCACATAATAGTCAAAACACCAAACGCACAAAATAAAGAAAGAATATTAAAAGCAGTAAGGAAAAAGGTCAAGTAACATATAAAGGCAGACCTATCAGAATTACACCAGACTTTTACCAGAAACTATGAAAGCCAGAAGATCCTGGACAGATGTCATACAGACCCTAAGAGAACACAAATGCCAGCCCAGGTTACTGTATCCTGCAAAACTCTCAATCAACATAGATGGAGAAACCAAGATATTCCATGACAAAACCAAATTTACACAATATCTTTCTACAAATCCAGCACTACAAAGGATAATAAATGGTAAAGCCCAACATAAGGAGGCAACCTATATCCTAGAAGAAGCAAGAAACTAATCGTCTTGGCAGCAAAACAAAGAGAAGAAAAGTACACAAACATAACCTCACATCCAAATATGAATATAACAGGAAGCAATAATCACTATTCCTTAATATCTCTCAACATCAATGGCCTCAACTCGCCAATAAAAAGACATAGATTAACAAAATGGATATGCAATGAGGACCCTGCATTCTGCTGCCTACAGGAAACACACCTCAGAGACAAAGACAGACACTACCTCAGAGTGAAAGGCTGGAAAACAACTTTCCAAGCAAATGGTAGGAAGAAGCAAGCTGGAGTAGCCATTCTAATATCAAATAAAATCAATTTTCAACTAAAATTCATCAAAAAAGATAAGGAAGGACACTTCATATTCATCAAAGGAAAACTCCACCAAGATGAACTCTCAATCCTAAATATCTATGCCCCAAATACAAGGGCACCTACATACGTAAAAGAAACCTTACTAAAGCTCAAAACACACATTGCACCTCACACAATAATAGTAGGAGACTTCAACAACCCACTCTCATCAATGGACAGATCATGGAAACAGAAATTAAACAGAGACGTAGACAGACTAAGAGAAGTCATGAGCCAAATGGACTTAACAGATATTTACAGAACATTCTATCCTAAAGCAAAAGGATATACCTTCTTCTCAGCTCCTCATGGTACTTTCTCCAAAACTGACCATATAATTGGTCAAAAAACGGGCCTCAACAGGTACAGAAAGATAGAAATAATCCCATGCGTGCTATCGGACCACCACGGCCTAAAACTGGTCTTCAATATCAATAAGGGAAGAATACCCACATATACGTGGAAATTGAACAATGCTCTACTCAATGGTAACCTGGTCAAGGAAGAAATAAAGAAAGAAATTAAAGACTTTTTAGAATTTAATGAAAATGAAGGTACAACATACCCAAACTTATGGGACAAATTGAAAGCTGTGCTAAGAGGAAAACTCATAGTTCTGAGTGCCTGCAGAAAGAAACAGGAAAGAGCATATGTCAGCAGCTTGACTGCACACCTAAAACCTCTAGAACAAAAAGAAGCAAATACACCCAGGAGGAGTAGAAGGCAGGAAATAATCAAACTCAGAGCTGAAATCAACCAAGTAGAAACAAAAAGGACCATAGAAAGAATCAACAGAACCAAAAGTTGGTTCTTTGAGAAAATCAACAAGATAGATAAACCCTTAGCCAGACTAACGAGAGGACACAGAGAGTGTGTCCAAATTAACAAAATCAGAAATGAAAAGGGAGACATAACTACAGATTCAGAGGAAATTCAAAAAATCATCAGATCTTACTATAAAAGCCTATATTCAACAAAACTTGAAAATCTGCAGGAAATGGACAATTTCTAGACAGATACCAGGTACCAAGTTAAATCAGGAACAGATAAACCAGTTAAACAACCCCATAACTCCTAAGGAAATAGAAGCAGTCATTAAAGGTCTCCCAACCAAAAAGAGCCCAGGTCCAGACGGTTTAGTGCAGAATTCTATCAGACCTTCATAGAAGACCTCATACCAATATTATCCAAACTACCCCACAAAATTGAAACAGATGGAGCACTACCGAATTCCTTCTATGAAGCCACAATTACTCTTATGCCTAAACCACACAAAGACCCAACAAAGAAAGAGAACTTCAGACCAATTTCCCTTATGAATATCTTCGCAAAAATACTCAATAAAATTCTGGCAAACCGAATCCAAGAGCACATCAAAACAATCATCCACCATGATCAAGTAGGCTTCATCCCAGGCATGCAGGGATGGTTTAATATACGGAAAACCATCAACGTGATCCATTATATAAACAAACAGAAAGAACAAAACCACATGATCATTAGATGCTGAGATCATTTCATTAGATGCTGAGAAAGCATTTGACAAAATTCAACACCCCTTCATGATAAAAGTCCTGGAAAGAATAAGAATTCAAGGCCCATACCTAAACATAGTAAAAGCCATATACAGCAAACCAGTTGCTAACATTAAACTAAATGGAGAGAAACTTGAAGCAATCCCACTAAAATCAAGGAATAGACAAAGCTGCCCACTCTCTCCCTACTTATTCAATATAGTTCTTGAAGTTCTAGCCAGAGCAATCAGACAACAAAAGGAGGGCAAGGGATACAGATCGGAAAAGAAGAAGTCAAAATATCACTATTTGCAGATGATATGATAGTATATTTAAGTGATCCCAAAAGTTCAACCATAGAACTACTAAAGTTGATAGACAACTTCAGCAAAGTGGCTGCGTATAAAATTAACTCAAATAAATCAGTAGCCTTCCTCTACACAAAAAGAGAAACAGGCCGAGAAAGAAATTAGGGAAATGACACCCTTCATAATAGATCCAAATAATATAAAGTACCTCGGGGTGACTTTAACCAAGCAAGGGAAAGATCTGTACAATAAGAACTTCAAGACTCTGAAGAAAGAAATTGAAGAAGATCTCAGAAGATGGAAAGATCTCCCATGGTCATGGATTGGCAGGATTAATATAGTAAAATGGCCATTTTTACCAAAAAGCGATCTACAGATTCAATGCAATCCCCATCAAAATACCAATCCAATTCTTCAAAGAGTTAGACAGAACAATTTGCAAATTCATCTGGAATAACAAAAACCCAGGATAGCTAAAACTATCCTCAACAATAAAAAAAGGACTTCAGGGGAATCACTATCCTGAACTCAAGCAGTATTACAGAGCAATAGTGATAAAAACTGCATGGTATTGGTACAGAGACAGACAGATAGACCAATGGAATAGAATTGAAGACCCAGAAATGAACCCACACACCTATGAGGCACTTGATTTTTTGACAAAGGAGCCAAAACCATCAAATGGAAAAAAAAAGATAGCATTTTCAGCAAATGGTGCTGGTTCAACTGGAGGTCAACATATAGAAGAATGCAGATCGATCCATGCTTATCACCCTGTACAAAGCTTAAGTCCAAGTGGATCAAGGACCTCCACATCAAACCAGACACACTCAAACTAATAGAAGAAAAACTAGGGAAGCATCTGGAACACATGGGCACTGGGAAAAATTTCCTGAACAAAACACCAATGGCTTATGCTCTAACATCAAGAATCGACAAATGGGATCTCATAAAACTGCAAAGCTTCTGTAAGGCAAAGGACACTGTGGTTAGGACAAAATGGCAACCAACAGATTGGGAAAAGATCTTTACCAATCCTACAACAGATAGAGGCCTTATATCCAAAATATACAAAGAACTCAAGAAGTTAGACCGCAGGGAGACAAATAACCCTATTAAAAAATGGGGTTCAGAGCTAAACAAACAATTCACAGCTGAGGAATGCCGAATGGCTGAGAAACACCTAAAGAAATGTTCAACATCTTTAGTCATCAGGAAATGCAAATCAAAACAACCCTGAGATTTCACCTCACACCAGTGAGAATGGCTAAGATCAAAAACTCAGGTGACAGCAGATGCTGGCGAGGATCGGAGAAAGAGAACACTCCTCCATTGTTGGTGGGATTGCAGACGGGTACAACCATTCTGAAAATCAGGCTGGAGGTTCCTCAGAAAATTGGACATTGAACTGCCTGAGAATCCAGCTATACCTCTCTTGCATATACCCAAAAGATGCCCCAACATATAAAAAAGACACGTGCTCCACTATGTTCATCGCAGCCTTATTTATAATAGCCAGAAGCTGGAAAGAACCCAGATGCCCTTCAACAGAGGAATGGATACAGAAAATGTGGTACATCTACACAATGGAATATTACTCAGCTATCAAAAACAATGACTTTATGAAATTCGTAGGCAAATGATCGGAACTGGAAAATATCATCCTGAGTGACCTAACCCAATCACAGAAAGACATACATGGTATGCACTCATTGATAAGTGGCTATTAGCCCAAATGCCTGAATTACCCTAGATACCTAGAACAAATGAAACTCAAGACGGATGATCAAAATGTGAATGCTTCACTCCTTCTTTAAAAGGAACAAGAATACCCTTGGCAGGGAATAGAGATCAAAAGATTAAAACAGACACAGAAGGAACACCCATTCAGAGCCTGCCCCACATGTGGCCCATACATATACAGCCACCCAATTAGACAAGATGGATGAAGCAAAAGAAGTGCAGGCCGACAGGAGCCGGATGTATATCTCTCCCGAGAGACACAGCCAGAATACAGCAAACACAGAGGCGTATGCCAGCAGCAAACCACTGAACTGAGAATAGGACCCCCGTTGAATTAATCAGAGAAAGAACTGGAAGAGCTTGAAGGGGCTCGAGACCCCATATGAACAACAATGCCAAGCAACCAGAGCTTCCAGGGACTAAGCCACTACCCAAAGACTATACATGGACTGACCCTGGGCTCCAACTGCATAGGTAGCAATGAACAGCCTAGTAAGAGCACCAGTGGAAGGGGAAGCCCTTGGTCCTGCTAAGACTGAACCCCCAGTGAACTAGATTGTTTGGGGGAGGGCAGCAAGGGGGGAGGATGGGGAGAGGAACACCCATAAAGAAGGGGAGGTGGGAGGAGGACGTTTACCCAGAAACCGGGAAAGGGAATAACACTCGAAATGTATATAAGAAATACTCAAGTTAATAAAAAAAAAAGTATTAGAAAAAAATGAATCTAGGATATCTCACCAAGTAAAAGTGAGTTGGAGAGCCAGGGGATCCCTCAGTCTTCTCTAAGGAGGCAAGAGCATAGAGGGAGAGGTTTGGCCACATCGGCAGACAGCACGCTCTTGTTGGCTCCTTCCTCGTCTCCAGTAGCACAGTGTGACTCTTCTGCATGCTCCTGCCAGCCAATCTACTAGCTCTGAGAATACATGCATACGTACACTTTCCTTTTAGCTTTTTCCTCTGAAGATTTTACTTTGCATCTTCTTAACTTCCTCTGACTCTATATATGTGTCATTAAAACTATTTTTTACAATTTTTTTTTTAAAAAAAGACAGGTAGGATCATGTCAAGTGGACTTGAAAATGTGAGAAAGTTTGTGCTAGCCAAAGTCATGGCAATTTGAACTATCATAAAAATGGTGAATTAAAATATCTCTGGTGTGTTAAAATTCACAAAACCTTAATGATACTTTTAAAGAGTAAGTTCAGGAGAGTGATAGGAAATAGAATTACTGTCCTGTAAACCTGTATAAAAAGGAAGAACTAGCCAATACCTGACGTTCCCTACTATATGAACTGTGTCATAAGATCAGTTGATATGGGGAGTGTCTCTTCCTAGAAGTGTTGGAGCTGATAAATTTTAAAAGAAAAACAGGGAGTTAAAATTACTTTCCAACCCCTAATGTAGAGCATTGGAAACGTTAAATCGCCTTATGGTCTTGTTTGGAGATGAGATTTCATTCCACAGGTGGAGAAGAAAGCCTGAGGTACTCCTCACTTCTAAGATGATCAAGCAGTGCCTCTTGAAGCAACTCCTTAATGACTGTGTGCGTTTCACACAGTGACTGCAAAGGGCCATCCTCACAGACAGGGCCTTCCTAATAGTCACTGCTTCTAAGGTGACAACAGAAGAATCATTAAAGGAACAGAAATCCCAGCCAATTCTAATCAAATCAACAAGTCACACCAGATACAGAGCCAGAGGATCATGTTAAATAGAACCAGTGATATGCAACCCAACCTGGTAGGGGGGTAGGGGTGGGTACTCAAGTTTGAGCACAACAACAACAACAACAAAACAATAAGTTTCTCTTTTGAAAAGAAGAAAGGCTGAAGAGATAGTTCAATGGGTGAAGCACTTGCCACCCAAGCATGAGGAGCTAAGTCCAAATCCCAACACCCGAGAAAAGGCCAGGCATAGCTGGCTGCCCACCCTTGTAAGTCCGGTGATATTGTGGATGGAGGTTGGAGGACTTATGGGGCTTGCTCTCTTCCAGGTTAACCAACAAAACATGAGCCCCAGCTTCAATGGGGGAGCTAGTCTCAAGGGAATAAGGTAGAGAGTAATAGACCAAGAAACCCAGTATTCTCCTCTGACCTTCCTCTGACTTACTTGTACATGCATGCATTTGTGTGTGTGTGTGCCCCCCCACACACACACACAAGAAGGAGGAGAAGGTAATTATATTAAAAGAAACTTGAAATCAAATCAACCAATTACATAATATATAAACCTCACTTGTATTCTGATCCAAAAAAGTGAACAAAATTTATAAGACAGTTAAGAAAATTATTTCACAAACTGAATGTTTTAATGACACTCAGAGATGTAATTGTGTTTAGGAGTGACCCATTTACTTTGCCTTTTAAAATGAACATCGCTTATTAAGTACAGATTGATGTGTTTGCTTCATAATCTCCTGGGGTGCAGTGGAAGAGCAGTGGCCAGAGGTAGAGATGAAACAAATTAGCTGTAGTTACAATGTAGAATCTAGATAATGAGCTTTGCTCCAAATTTCCAGAACAAACATCTCTTAAATGCACTAGAATTGTAGGAGAAAACTAACTCCAGATCTTGTTCTTGATAGAGCTTAGCCATCTGCCTTAGGCAAGATATTAAATGATTATTCATCATATGTAAAAATGTCTAAAGGTTTTGAAACAATCTACACATGCCTAACATATATTTCTTGAAATGCAAATCTACAAAAATATTACTTGAGGTAAAAACAAAGAACAGCAAACTCAAGCGAAAAGTAATTTCCAAATGGGGACTCGACTGTACTCCACCTTATAAAAGCATTCACCAGCCAGAGTGGAACTAGTGGAACATCAATATCTGAACTGACAAAGAAATTAAGAAGAGAAATGTCTAATACATTTGGGAAATAGTGAGCAACTATGCGTGATTGTATGTCTTCATACAATGTGTGCTATAATAATAGAATAGCATAAGCTGGTTCATCTATATGAACAAGAATGTATTTATCACAGTTCTGGGAGGTGAGAAATCTAATATCAAGGTAACGACATTTGGTAGGGTCTTATTGTTGCATAATCCCATAGAAAAATAATAATATGAGAGACAGAGAGGGAGAGGGAGAGGGGGAGGGGGAGGGGGAGAGAGAGAGAGAGAGAGAGCAGGAGGGGGAGATGAACTTGTCCTTCTATAAAGCACCTAGTCCTACAATAACAAATCTATTCCTACAATAATAAATAGTGTTAGTCTCTTCGTAAGAACAGAGCTCTTTGAAACTGTCTTCTGGACAGGACAGGACAAGAGCATTCCACTCATGAACAGCTCTGACTGCTATTGGGTCAAGAGTTTTAAAATCCTAGAATTGAATGAAAATGAAAACAAAACACAATACATCCATGGAACACAACAAAGGGAGTCCGAAGAGAAGAGTTTATATCTCTAAGTGCCTACATTGAAAAACCAGAAATGTCTCAATATGGATTTAAATAATATACCTGAAGGACTCAGAAAAGCAAATCAAATAACATCCAAAAGAAAACATTAGAAGAGATCAGCAAAATCAGAGCTGAAATTAATAAAATAGAAAATTTTAAATTATTTCAAAGAATGAGTCTGATGAACTGGTTTTTTTTAAAAAAGATTAACAAGATAGACATTCATTAGTCAAGTTAATCAAAAGACAGGGGAAAGAATACTCAAATCAATAAAATATGTGATCAAAGGGAAGAAATTATACTTTAAAAAATGAGAAAATTCAGATACTCATTAAAATACAACTTTAAAACTTAAATTCCAACAAGTTGGAAAAATCTAAAGGAAATGGACAAATTTCTAGATGTATATGACTTGCCAAAGTCAAATCAAAATTAAGAAGACAATTTAAATATATCCACGACTAGTGAGATAGAAGCAGTAATTTAAAATCTCACAAATAAATGAATCCAGAGCCACTGAATTCCAAGACCTTCAAAGAAGAACAAACCATAATATTCCTCAAATTAGCTCATAAAATAGGAAAAAGTGAAGACTGCCAATTTTTTTATGAAGCCTGAATTATCCTGATACCAAACAACCAGAAAAAGATCCAACGACAAAGAGAACTACAGGCCAGTGTCCCTGATGAACGTAGATGCAACTATTCTCAATAAAATAGTTTCAAACCACATTCATGAACACATCAAAAAGATTATCCATCATGATCAAATAGACTTCATCCCAGAAATGCAGAAATAGTTAACACATGTAAATCAATAAATGTAATCCACTACATAATGAACTCAAGGACAGAAACCACAGATCATCTCATGAGATGCAAACAGGTCCTTGGACAAATAAAATATCTTTTCACGATAAATATCTTGAGAATTTAGGAATATAGGAGACATATATCAATGTAACAAAAGAAATATGCAATAAACCCACAGCCAAAATCACCTCTAAAAGAGAAAAGCTTAAAGCAGTTCCACTGAAATCAGAAACAAGCAAGGATGTCCACTCTTTCCACTTCTGTTCAAGTCTTAGCTGGAAGTCTTAGCTGAAACAATAAGACAGGAAGAGGAGATAAAGGAGATATAAGTAGGAAAGGAGGAAGTAAAAGTGTCCTGTTTTAAAGATGATATGAGTCCACATATAAAAGACCCTAAGAACTCCACCAGAAACCTCCTCAATCTGATAAACACATTCTGCAAAGTGAGAAGATACAAAATTCAAACAGAGAGAGAGAGAGAGAGAGAGAGAGAGAGAGAGACAGAGACAGAGACAGAGACAGAGACAGAGACAGAGAGAGACACAGAGAGAGACACAGAGAGAGACAGAGAAACCTCCCTACATGCCAATAACAAAAGAAAGAATATATGCAATCTTGGTTTTGGTTTTTGATATTTTTCCTTTGTTTGTTTAGTTGGTTGGTTGGTTGGTTGGTTGGTTGGTTGGTTGGTTGGTTGGCTTTTTAAGACAGGGTTTCTCCATATAGCCTTGACTGTCCTAGAACTCACTCTATAGACCAGGTAGGCCTTGAACTCAGAGAGCTGCCTCTTCCTCCCAAATGCTGGGATTAAAGGCATGTACCATCACTGCAAGGCCCATTCATGAATCTTAGAATTAATCTAACCAAGGAATTGAAAGCTTTATATAATGAAAATTTAAAGGCAATGATAAAAGAAGTTTTTACCAGAAGAGGAAAAGAATTGGATTGGCAGGATTAAATGTGGATATTATCATCCTACATGTGATAGTTACTTTTTTGCTGCTATGGTAAAATACCTTTACCAAAAACAGCTTATAGAAGAAAGATTTTATTGTGACTTACAGTTTCAGAGAGAGTCCATAATGGCAAGGGGAGTCCAGCAGCAAGCAGCCAGATCAGGAAGCTAAGCAATCATATCTCTAACCACAGACATGAGCCAGAAACTGAGCACGGGGGTGAGGTGAAGCTACAAATTATCAAAGCCCACCTCCAATTACATATTTCCTCCAAAGGGATCCTCCTAAATTCCACAGGCTCCCCAAATGGTGCTACCTACCAGGAACCAACTGCTCAAAATGTAGATCTACTGAGGACATTCCTCTTTAAATGACCAGCCTACCGAAAGCAAGGCTACAGATCCAATATGAAAATCCCTATGAAAATAGCAACCAAAAAAAATTCACAATTTGTATGGAAACATAAAAAGCTCAGAATAACTCAAACAATCCTGAACAATAAAAAACACTGCTGGAAGTCTCACCCTGCCATTTCAAGTTCTGATACTTTTACACTTTGCTGCCCTAGCAATAAAAACAGCATGGCACTGGCAGAAAAACAAACAAATTTAATCAATGGACTAGAATTCAGAACCAGATGGAAGCCCATGTTCCTATGGCCACCTGATTTTTGACTAATAGGACAAAAATCACGTTGAAGGGAAGACAGCATCTTCAATATATGATGCTGGTCAAACTTAGATGGCTGGGGGTAAAATAGTGAAATTAGATCCTTGTCTTCTAAGTGGATCAAGGAGCTCAACATAAGAACTGACACCCCAAATCTGTTAGAGGAGCAAGCAGGAAATACATTTGAAACTAGTTGTAGGAATAGGGAAAGGATTTCTGAATATGACTGACAGTGTAGGCATTGAGACCAGCAGCTGACAATTGGGACCTCATGAAACTAAAAAGCTTCTGTAGAGCCAAAGGCACCATCATTTGAGTAAAGAGGCAGCCTAGAGAGAGTGGGAAGATATTTCTGTCATCTCTACATCTGATAAAGAGTATGTCTAGAATATACAAAGAACTATTAAAAAATCTAACCATCAAGAAAACAAACAACCTGATTATTTTAAAAATGGAGGACGGATCTAAACAGAGAGTTCTTAAAAGAAAAGATACAAATGGGAAAGAAAAAAATTTTTATTAGATATTTTATTTATTTACATTTCAAATGTTGTCCTCTTTCCTAGTTTTCCCTCTAGAAACCCCCTATCCCATCCTCCCTCTCCCTGCTTCTATGAGGATGTTCCCCCCACCCACCCACCTACTCCTGCCTCCCTGCCCTGGCATTCCCCTTCACTGGGGCATTGAGCCTTTTCAGGACCAAGGACCTCCCCTCCCACTGATACCCAACAAGGCTTATCTTCTGCTACATATGTAGCTGGACCCATGGGTCCTTCCATGTGTATTCTTTGGTTAGTGGTTTAGTCCCTGGGAGCTCTGGGGGGGTCTGGTTGGTTGATATTGTTGTTCTTCCTATGGAGTTGGAAACCCCTTCAGCTCCTTCAGTCCTTTCTCTAACTCCTCCATTGGGAACCCCATTCTCAGACCAATGGTTTGCTGTGAGCATCTACCTCTGTATTTGCCAAGAAGGAAGACCAAAGTGTGGATGCTTTGGTCCTCCTTAGAAGGGGGAAAAATACTCAAGGAAAGAAATACAGAGACAAAGTGTGAAGAAGAAAAAAATTTTAATGTTCAATATCCTTAGCCATCATAGAAATAGAAGTTAGCACTACCTTGAGATCTCATCTTACCCAATCAGAATGTCTAAGACCACAAAACACAACACACAACAAAACAAAAATACCCAAAGCAAAACAGAAAACCGATGACAACAAACATAGATGTGAGTGTGGGAAAGGGGGAACACTTACTGTTGGTGGGAGTGTAAACTTGTCCAGTGTCAATGCGAAGGGCTGAGCATAATCCAGAGGGAGCAGGCCAGTAAGCAATGTTCCTACATGGTTTCTGCTTAGGTCCCTGCCTCTAGGCTCCTACCTTGAATCCCTGCCCTGATGTCTCTCAGTAAGGCACTGTTTCCTGAGATTATAAATTGAAACAAATTATTTCCTTTCCCAAATTGTCTTTGGTCACAGTGTTTATCAAAGCATTAGAAAGCAAACTATAAGATATATACTCTAGCTAAGCCATCCCTGGGCATATCCCCAAAGGACTCTAAATCCTATTGCAAAGATCCTTATTCACCTGTGTCCACTGCTGCTCTGTTCACAGTCGCCAGAAATTGAAAGCAACCCAGATATCCAAAAATCTATTAGTGGACAGTGAAAGTGTGGTACATGTAAACAATGGAATATTAATTGTCTGTAAAGAAA